>NC_022028.1:4105057-4109861 GCF_000317375.1 Microtus ochrogaster | reverse complement strand
GAGTCTGAGCTCACTTCCTCTTCCTCCCAGCATTCTGTTCTGTTTACTCCTCCCACCTATGTTTTAACCTATCAGGGCCAAGCAGTTTCTTTATTGCTTAACCAATGAAATCAACAGATTGATATATGACACTCCCACATCATATACCAGAGATGATGAGGAAATATTAAATATTGACAGGAGCAAGATAGGGGAAGCTATCAAGAGAGTGAAACACAGGAAGGCCCCAGGAGTGGATGACATTGTGGTGGAGGAGCTGGAGGCAATTGCAATAGGCTCAGGGGCCAAGGTGTTTCTCAGACTCTTCAGAGAGACATGGGAACATGAAGTGATTCCCATGGAATGGAAGCACTCAGTCATAATTCCCAAACACAAGAAGAAGGACAAGCTGGGCTGCTTCGATTACAGGGGCATTCGTCTGTTGTGCCATAGCAAAAAGATCTCTTCCTCCATTAGCCTGCAAAAAACAAAGGCAGAAGAGAGGAAATCCTAGCAGAGGCCCAGTGAAGATTCAGTGCTAACAGGAGTACAATAAGTCAGATCTGAACTTTGAGGCAACCGGCAGAAAAATACAAAGAATTTAGAAAAGACTTGCGTGTCTGTTACATCAACTATAGAAAGGTATTTGATAGTATTTGGAGGAAGGACTTTGGGAAACAACGTGATTCTACAGGTACCCAGAAAAACTTATAAAAATACTAGATAATGCCTATAAAGATACCTTTGCATGAGTCAAAGTCTGTGGAGAACTAAGTGATCAGTTTTAGATAACATAGGAGTGTTGCAGGGATGCGTCCTCTCACCACTGCTCTTCAATATAGTCCTGGAGTTAATGACAGCAACAGCCCTGAGGATGAGGAGAGAGGCCGCAGCTAGGTGGTGTGTGGGTCATGGTAAGTAGAGTTGTGGAAGTAAGTGAAAGCCTTGATGTGACAGTCAACATCGAGAAGACTGAGACATAACACATGGGAAGGGTGCACAAGGATCTTAACATTGTCATAAAGAATCAGAACCTCAAGCAAACAGTCAACTTTGTCTGTCCTAGAGGAAATCTCAGTTCAAAGGAGGAAACTACTTCAGACATCAAGAGGCAGATAGGGACAGTGAGGGCTGCATTCCAGGCACTAGGAAAGGTTTGGTCAGCAAGAGACATAATGACAACAACAAAATTACAGGTACATGGGACACTTGTCTTGAGCTGCCTTCTTTACAACTCTGAAACCTGGACAATGCAATGCTCCTCAGAACAGTGGCTGAATGTGTTAGAGATGGCGTGTCTCAGGAGGATTCTAGGTGTCACACTGATAGATAGACTGCGCAATGAGGATATTAAGAAACATCTCCGAGTTCGAGGCCAGCCTGGTCTACAAGAGCTAGTTCCAGGACAGGAACCAAAAAGCTACGGAGAAACCCTGTCTCGAAAAATAAAAAAAAAAAAGAAACATCTCCATCTACAGAAGGAAGTAAACTATAGAATATGGCAACGATACTTGAGATACTTTGGCCGTGTTATGAGAATGAATGACGGCAGATACCCAAAGATAGCACTGCTTGGAGGAGTGCATGGATTAAGGCCAAGAGGAAGGCACAGAAGATGCTGGGTAGACAGCATAGAGGAAGACTGTGGAATGCTGGCTATGGCAATGACACAAGCATCAAGGATTCCCAGGACAGGAACAACTGGAGTTATGCCATGAACGGGCTGTCTGTGCATGCTTAGCACTGCCGGGACATACATGATAAATGAAACGAAGTAAATTAGTCTAGGGTTTATCTAGTCTGACTTCCCAAACTCTTCCAAATTCTTCCAGAAAGTCAGTTCTGAAGGCGCGTTAACAAACCCCATCATTAACTCCCTTGCTCTGGTACCGTTTTCTGTATTGGGCAGCCTCTTCTAGCCATGACTAATAGGGTTTCTGTAACTGCACAATGGGTTTCTCCACTGAAGCAGTAAGCCAGATCAAGCCAAACTGAAAAAGCAAAAGAACAGATTTATTCAAGCAAAGCAACTCCCAGGTGAGCCCTCCAACCCCAGAGAGCCAGGCGGTAGAAGAGGCAGAAGTCAGGCACCTGAACAAAGCTGGGGGCTTAAATACCCTGTAGGCAAGGGGTGGTGATGGGTCTGCCACAAGCTGGGCTTGTGTCCAAGTATGGCCACAAGCTGGAATGCTTGGGTAGGGACTTGAGCTACTGTAGCCGCCAGGAGTGTGGAACTGAGCTTTTTGGTGCCTTCCCTTTGTTTAGAGATTCTCTGAAAAGGTACAGCATGGGGTGTGTGTGGTGGTGGTGGGGAGAATGGGGCCTTCAGATCAAGCGGGGAAGTTCCTATTGTGAACTGGAGGTTCCAAATATTGACAAATACCCGAGAGAAGAAAGCTTAAGCAAGGAATTATTCATTTTGGCTCAGTTTTACAAAACTTATTCTATCATTGTAGAGCGATGTGGTAGAGCAAAGAGACTGATAGCGTGGTGGCCAGGAAGTAGGAGACTGGAATAAAGAAGGGTCCAGGGTAAGTGCTAGCCTTCAAGGAATTGCTGTGGGGGCAGCTCATATTCAGATCATAACAGAATGCTATTACAAAGTACCCTAGACTGAGTGACTTAAAAAGTAGACCTTTAGCAGGGCACAGCATCTCACACCTGTTGTGGGAGCTTGACCCGTTTAGCCAATGACATTTGGAGGTGACTTACCCTGGGTGTGGATTGCTATGTGACTGGATAAGAACTGAAGTGGCAATGGTGGTGGCTGGGGACGTGTCTGCACTCACTCACTTGGATGTGGAAGGCTTCTGATGCACCGTTCTGTGACCTGGTCCGGAGCTTTCTCCATCATTCCTTGGTGGACAAATGTAGTAATTGGAGCGGTGGGGCTGTGTCCCCAGCACCCTGGCCGCCTGGCTAGCTTATGCCCCGAAATAACAACACACAAATTGTATTTATTTAAACACTGCTTGGCCCATTATATCTATCCTCTTCTCGGCTAACTCTTGCACCTGGACTAGCCCAGACAAAGAGACAAAGGCATCACTTCCCATTCTATCTATGAGTGTATATGTTCCCTATTTCATCCTCTAATAAATTTTCTTCCCAAACATCTGTGGATTTCTTGAACTACACACCTGTAATCCTAGCATGAAGGATACTAAGCAGGAGGGCAGCCCTACGATGCATTTGGGCTATACAGTAAGTTCCAGGCCTGCCTAGGCTACTGAGTGACGTTGTCTCCAAAACAAAAACAGAGCCTTGTGTGGTTGCATATGCCTATAACCCTAAGTACTCGAGAGGTAGGAAGATCAGGAGTCCAAGGGCATCTTCAGCTACATAGTAGGTGTGAAGCCAACCAGAGCTATGTGAGACCTTCTCTCAAAATAACAACAATGGAGTTATTTCTCATAGTTTTAGATTCTTCAAAGTCTGACATTAAGGTGTTCACAATTCGACTCCTTAGAAATGTGTAGATGGTTATCTTCTCTCTGCAACCTCACACAGCAGAGAAGAAAGCTTCTGTGTCTCTTCCTCTTCTGAGGGTACAATCCCATTGAGGGAGCCCTGCCTCACCACCTCCTGTAACCCTAAGCACCATCTCCGAATCATCACAGTAGGAATGGAAGTGACTGCAGATGAGCTAGACTGGGGCGCACAGCTCAGCTCACAGCATGGGAAAGCGTTTTAGCCATTTTCATCCAAAGTCCAGTGAGGATTTATTGAACTGATGACAGACAACAGAAGGGGCGGTTTTTAATTCAATTCTTCCTATTGTCTGTGGCCTTTCAGCAGAGGCCTCAAAGGGAGAAAGCAACCTAGTAGATGCTGGGTGCTCCATTCTGTCATCTCAAAGGGACATGGTGAGAAACAGTGTGTGGTCAGTCAGCATTCCTAATACAGTCTGCGTAAGAGAGTGAGGACCGTGTGGGAGAGTTTCCTGTGGGCTCTGCATTTCCTCTTCCATCACTCTGCTACGGGATGGGAGATGGTTTTCCCCCTTTGCCCAGAGCCCAGTTAGACAGAGACTTCAGGGCTTCAAGGGGATGTGTAAGGATGGCAGACCACAGGTGTGGTCTAGGGAGATAGTTGCAGGGCTATTACCATCAGTGCGGACAACCAAGTGAGCGAGCATTCAGAAGGCCAAGGATGGGAAGGGAGAGTCATGGGCCATCAACCGGGAAAGGATCATTGCATTTCTCAAAGATAGCATTTCATTATATATTATTATTCATGGCTGATCTGGAACTTATATGCAGGTCAGATTGGCCTCAAACTCAGAAATCTGTCTGTCCCTACCTCTGGAGTACTGGGATTAAAGGTAAGCATTGCCTTTTTAAAAAACCCACCAAGGTGACAGCCGAGAAAAGAGCCATCATTTGTAAGATAGCCATATAGATGCATTTTTGGGAAATGATTTTGGAAGACAACAGCATCCTGGACCACCTGGGAAAGGCCTTGTTCTTTTGAGCTCTTTCTTTCAAACCTTGCTGTCAGAAATGGCCACCAGGCAGAGAGAGAGGAGAAGAGTGAACTCCAGGGAGTAAAGGCAGGGCTGAAGAGAAGCTAGCTGACCCCCGAACCTGCCAGGCTTCAAAGCTAGAGCTATTACCCCAAATGAAGTTTAAAGGTTTGTTTGATTTGGTTTATAGTTTCTGAGACTGGACCTCTGGAAGGCCACGAGGATGACCTTGCAGGTCTGGTCTTCCTGCTTCTGTCTCCCAAGTGTGTGCTTCCTGCCTGTTGAAGGCTTTGTGACCCTGGACTAGACATGTGCACAGCAGCAGTAACACTGGACTAGACATGTGTACAGCAGCAGTAA
>NC_022028.1:4078923-4104641 GCF_000317375.1 Microtus ochrogaster | reverse complement strand
ACCCTGGACTAGACATGTGCACAGCAACAGTAACACTGCTCTCGATACCAAAAGGTCTTTAGAAAGTGAAGGGCTCTGCAAACATGGTCATACAGGACACAGGAACAATTCTGCGTAGAGCAGGAATGGAGGGCAAGGAGCAGAGTTTCTCTGATTATATACTATAGAGACTTGCCTTTCTGATTAAAAAAAAAAACTATTGTTGGAGAAAGACAGAGGAGGCAATGCTAATACTAGTATAGCAAACCCTGATTGGAATGTAATTCTGATTCTAAATAGTACTATTTTATGTTTATATTCCCAGCATCTGGGAAGTAGAAACAGGAGGAGCAGGAGTTCAAGGTCATCCTCTGACACAGATCAAATTTAAGACAGGCCTTCATTGTAGCACAAACTCTAATTGGTCTTAATAAATAAAACCCAGATCTTTGAAAGATTTAAAGAATATTTATCCATCTGAAATATATCTTTGTATATTTAGAAAACCTAACTAACATGACTACAAGCTTGACTATTATAGATGACTATCTATTAACCTGTATTTATTTATTAATTATACATTACATTTTTACATGAGCTGCACAAACATGATATCTTAATCAAGGGCAGAAATATACATATAACAAAATTGACCTCAAATTTGCATCAATAGACCAAGATCCACACCAATGCAAAGTATTCATATCTATAGCCTATCCCCCTTTAAATGTAAACAAACATTTATAAACCATATTTGGGAATTTTGGCTTAGTTCTTTCCAAACTACTTCCTGCTTTTCATTGAAGTAATTTTTGGGGTTGTTTACAGAGACCTTTTGGGGGGGTGTCTTAGTCCATCAAACCGCATTAGTTTGGAAGGAATCCACAGGTTCTCATCTTCTGTGGAAACAAAAGAAGAACCTCTTTCCAAAGTACAAATCCTTAGACCCAAATTCTGAAGTCATGATACCTTTAAAGCACATATGTTGGTTTAGCTTAGCAGCCTGTACAATGAAATGTCTTTCTGTTCTTAGCTCCTTCACAGTCAAAAAATTCAGAGAAACACAAGAATGTACATAATCTAGATTCTCTGTATCTATTCTATCTTTACATGGTTTATTTTTCTTTACTCCTTTTAATCTATGACTGTTCTCTGTCTCTTTAAAGACTGTTTTATTTTTTAAAAACCATTTACTTCCTTTTATAACTCTCTATATTCTTTTTCTTCTCTCTCCCAAGCCTACGTACATTTATCCAACACTGTGACACATTTAGAGGTCTTTTTCATCTGAATCTGTTTTTATTGCATATCTGTAATACTTTTCTGACCAGGATTGCTTTTTTTTTTTTAATGCTAAGTGGGCATGGCTAGGACCAACTCTACAGTCCTGCCTGTTGGCTTGCCCAGTCCAACATGGCAAATGCATGTTTGTTACTTCTGAAAGCCATGTACATTGCCCTGTTTTTAGGCACACAGTAGTCTATGTTGCCATTAACCAAGTTATAGCACTCTGCTAACAGACCCCATTTAAATGCTCCATAGCCAGACCTCCCAAAAGAATCAGAGCCGTTTGTGCTGGCAAACCAGAAAACCTCTGTTTTGTTGTTGTTTTTGCTACTGCTGAATCAGGAAGACCTCTCTTAAAAGAGCTGCGGCATACCACCAGCAAGCAGAGCCCAGCTAGCTCAGTCGGTAGAGCATGAGGCTCTTAATCTCAGGATCATGGGTTCGAGCTCCACATTGAGCGTCAATTTGTAGGAGGAGAGGCTGCTTGTTTGTTTGTTCCTGGTTGCCCAGACCACAGAATAATCACATAGAAACTATATTATTTGCAATACTGTTTGGTCAATGGTTTAAATGTATTTCTAGCTAGCTCTTATATCTAGAATTAGCCCATTTCCATTATTTTATATTTTACCACAAGGCTCATGGCCTACCAGCAAGTTCTAACTGACAGCTTACATCTTTGCCCTCAGGTGGCTACATGGCATCTTGTAATTCTGCCTTCTTTCTCCCAGCATTCAGTTTAGTTTTCCCCACCTAGCTCTACTCTACCCTATCACAGGCCAAGCCAGCTTGTTTATTCATTAGCCAATAAAAGCAACACATATACAAAAGGACTTTCCATACCACTTTGTATATTTTGGAGATCAGCCCTCTATCCGAGGGGTTTGTGAAGATCTTTTTCCATTCTGTAGGCTACCATTTTTGTCTTGTTGACTATGTCTTTGCTTTACAGAAGCTTCTCAGTTTCAGGAGGTCCCATTTATTAATTGTTTCTCTCAGTGTCTGTACTACTGGGGTTATATTTAGGAAGTGGTCTCCTGTGCCAATGCGTTCAAGTGTATTTCCCACTTTTTCTTCTATGAGATTCATTTGTGCTTTATGTTGAGGTCTTTGATCCATTTGGACTTGAGTTTTGTGCATGGTTATAGTATGGGTCTATTTTCATTCTTCTACATGTTGATATCCAGTTATGCCATCACCATTTGTTGAATATGCTTTCTTTTTTCATTTTATACTTTTTGCTTCTTTGTCAAAAATCAGGTGTTTGCAGGTATGTGGATTGATTGGTCCTCCTGTCTATTTTTATGCCACTACCAGGCTGTTTTCAGTACTGAAGCTCTGTAGTAGAGTTTGAAGTCAGGGATTGTGATGCCTCCAGAAGTTCTTCTATTATACAGAATTGTTTTGGCTATCCTATTTTTTTTTTTTGCTTTTTCATATGAAATTGAATATTGTTCTTTCGAGGTCTGTGAAGAATTTTGCTGGGATTTTGCTGGGTATTGCATTGAATCTGTCGATTGCTTTTGGTAAGATTGCCATTTATACTATGTTAATTCTACCTACCAAAGAGCATGGGACATCTTTCCATTTTCTGGTGTCTTCTTCAATTTCTTTCTTTTTTTTTTTTGTTTTTTTGTTTTTTCGAGACGGGGTTTCTCTGTGGCTTTGGAGCCTGTCCTGGAACTAGCTTTGTAGACCAGGCTGGTCTCGAACTCACAGAGATCCGCCTGCCTCTGCCTCCCGAGTGCTGGGATTAAAGGCGTGCGCCACCAACGCCCGGCCTTCAATTTCTTTCTTCAAAGATTTAAAGTTCTTGTCATACAGGTCTTCCACTTGTTTGATTAGAGTTACTCTGAGATATTTTATGCTATTTGTGGCTATTGTGAAGGGTGATGTTTCTCTTATTTCTTTCTCAGCCCATTTATCATCTGTGTAAAGGAGGACTAATCTTGTATCCTGCTACATTACTGAAGGTGTTTATGAGTTGTAGAAACTCCTTGGTTGAATTTTTGGTGTCACTTATGTAAACTATCAGATTATCAGCAAATAGTGAGAGTTTGACTTCTTTTCCAATTTGTATCTTGATCTCCTTTTGTTGTCTTATTGCTCTAGCTAAGCTTTATTTGTTAAAACATGAACAATATCACTACATCTCCAGTAACTGAGACCCTAGTACACATTGACTTCAAGTAACTACACATCGTAATTTATCTTTTCTCACCTTTACTTAAATTCTATGGTAGTGTAGATAGCTAAATACCTAGATAGTATGATGAAGATGGGGCACATACCTCTCTGTTGGATTAACTTTTTCATTAAAATAAATTTTATTTTAAAAAATCATATCAATTATATAGGATAAAGTGAGCTGTATGTAAGGAAATCCAGCTGGTAAAATTTTTATACTGGGGCCAGGTGAGAGGCAGAGGTAGGCAGATCTTTGTGAGTACAAGGTCATTCTGGTCTATAAAACAAATTCCAGACCAGCCAAGGTTGCATAGTGAGACCCTGTCTCAAAAAAAGCCAAAAAATAAACAAATCAAATTTTATACTGAAATATGAAGTAAGCACATCTCTTTATAAATATGTAAATTGGTTCTATTTTAAACATGAAGATATAAATTAGCCGGGCAGTGGTGGCACATACCTTTGATTCTAACACTTAGGATGTAGGGGTAGGCAGATCTCTGTGAGTTCAAGGCCAGCCTGGACTACGGAGTGAGTTCCAGGATAGCAGAGGCTACACAGATAAACCCTATCTCGAAAAACAAAAACAAAAACCATAAATTAGTAATTAGAAATATTTTATAATTTATGTTTTCTTTGTTTTGACTTTGCTTTGAAAACAGAAATCTAATTTTTATACAAATTTATACAAGTTTCAGATTTGTATTTAGTTGGTGAAAAATATGAAGAGGCTGTTGTTTAGTGTCAACTTATTTTCTTATTTTTCCATTCTATGTATATGAATGTTTTACTTGCATGATTGTTTGTACATCACGGGGTGCCTAGTGTCCAGAGAAGAGTGTGGGATCCCCTGAACTGGGGTCCTGGATGGTTTAGAGCCCCCATGTGGGTGCTGGGAAAAGAATTCCTGAGCTATCTATCCAGTCCCTATTTTTCCGTTTTGACCGACCCCCTATTTGTTCTCCTTTCCAGTTTTTAAAGATTTATTTATATTTTCTGTGTTTGAGTATGTCTCTACGTATGTCTTTGCACCCCTCCTAGGCCAGAGGAGGGTGGGAAGTTATGAATGGTTGCGAGGCGCCTTTTTCTTTTCTTTTTTTTTTCTTTTCTTCTCTTCTCTTTTCTTTTTTTAGGATGCAAATTCCTGAGACTGACATGTGGGGAAATTTTGCTTCTAGTCTGGAGACGAAATTCTGAATGTCTGAAACACTTGGCGGGCTTCTTCCTGCCTGTCAAGGTATAGATTGCTCTGACGGTGAGCGTCAACATTTTACCCTCGTGCTTGGTCAAAACTTCGGAAATTTTACTGATATCTGTTCAACTTTGAGTTTCGCCTCCCTGAACTTTCTCATCCTCAATTTAAACCGCTATAAATTATCGGACTGGAAAGTAGACAATGACAGGCTTCCTCTGCCGGCGGGAGGATGTCCGTGGGTGCTCCTGTTGAGGTTCATAGCCTCCGGGGGGCTTAGGTGAGGCTGTCACTGCTATTCTCACGATAATCATTTACTGTAAATTAGAAGGGCTGGCAGTGGGCAGGAAAAGCGCTGACACGCTCCAGCAGCCTGAGACCCCCGCTCACGGGCACCCAGCGCCAGGGCACAGCGAGTGCCCCGCCCACCGCGCCAGCCCGCTCCGAGTCACGTGGCCCTCGGGGGAGGGGAAGTGGGCGGCTCGGCGGCCGCCATCTTGCGAGCCGAGAGGCGGGGCCTGCGGAGCTGAGGGCGCGCGTCCTCGGGGCCCAAGCGGCTTCCGCGCTCCTCCCCACTTTTTCCTCAGCTCGCGCGGCCGCCGCCCGCGTCCGGCCGCGGGGAGCCTGGGAGGGCGGGGGTGTGTCGGCGCGTACCCGCGCCCTCCAACCGCTGGGCCTCCGGGGCGCGCTCGGCTTGGCCTCGGAGGCGGGGAGGGGGCTGCTCCGGCCGCGAGGGCGGCGCGCTGCGGGCTCGGTGGCAGCGGCGGCGGCTGCAGCTGTGGCGGCGCGCTCGGGGCCCGTGGCCGCGGCGCTCCCGGTAGCCATGTACCGCAGCGGCTCCCGCTCCTCGGTCTCTTCGCACCGGACGAAGGACAGCGGCGTGAGCGGCTCGCGACCCGGCCGCTCAGGGGGCTCCTCCTCAGGCCCGGCGCGCCGCCCCTCCTCGCCGCCGCCCTCTAGCTCGTCGTCGCTGCGGCTCTCCTCCCGCCGGCACCGCTCGCCCTCAGGCCACCGCTGCCGCCGGGCCTCGCCGTCCCCTCCTCGGGGTCGTCGTGGCTCGCCGTCCCCTCCTCGGGGTCGTCGTGGCTCCCCGTCCCCGCCGCGCGCCCGTCGCGGCTCCCCATCGCCACCGCGGAGCCGGCGACTCTACCCGCCGGGCCTGGCTGGCTTCCGAGGCAGCATTCGAGGCGAGTCCCGCGCCGACTTCGCTCGGGACGGCCGCGGAGACCATCCAGGCGACGGCGGCAGTCGGGTAATCCCACCCTTCGCCTGGGTCGCCCCTCGATCCCGAGCCCCGGGGCCTCCACGCGGGAGTCCAAATATTCAAGTCCGCCCCGCTCCCTGACAGCCCTGGGCGCCTCGTTGACACAATAACGGACCCGGGACCCAATGCCCGGTTTCTTGCGAAGAAGCTTTCGCTCTCGCTAAGTGGAAAAGTTAATCAACGCGAGGAGAATTTCTTCCATACTTATTGGCGCCTTGAGGTTTCCCTGGGGTTTGGTGAGATTCATTCCCCTTAAGGCCCGAGTTTAGAGACGCATGTGAACGCCTGATGGCCAGTCAGGACAGCTTGAACCTAAGCAAGCTGGATGCCTTAGCTGTCATGGGGGTCTCACTTGGAGCTGTTGTCAGAAGCGAGGTGTGCATAATCAATTATTGTGATTGCTGCCCGCCAACTAGCGATGTGACAGCAGCTACGAGCGTTCTTTTAGTGCTCACAGCCCCGTGAGGTAAAGCAATGACTGTTGTTACCCCTTGTCGCACAGCTGAGAGGATTCAGCTCTGAAAGGTCCAAGTCACTTGATGGAGGTGACACAGCTACAAGTGAGGGGACTGTGGTTCAGTTCTGCTCGGTTCTCTCAGCCTGCGATGTTAAGTGTTAAAATGTGCTGCGTGAGATGAGGTGGTGGTGGTGGTGGTGGTGGGTGTAGGTCCGAAGTGGAGGGCTTGCAGAACTCTGAAACCCGACTTGGGGTCTCAGGTAGCACTAGAGTTGTGGCAGAGTTCCTGCCCGTGACCTGATGTAGTGGAGGGGTTTGTTTGTTCTCAGTTTATACATCTTTGTTAGTGAAGATTTTCTTTTGGAGAGCGCTATATAAATCATGTATGCTACGACTCTGCTCACAGATAAACTGATTAGTCACATTGTGGAGATTTTTCAAAGCCCTCACTACAGAGGAATCAAAAGTAGAACACTGTACCATTGCTTCCCTCCTCTTCAGGATACTGCATTTGCTCCAGTTCTCTGTCCTATAGGAAATTGTTATCTCCTTTCTCTTCTCCTCTAATCTGAACATTAACCTCATCTAACCTGTTAGGTGTACCTTTAGGGTAAATCACCAGGATGTCCTGTCACCTTCTAGCACTCTGACGACCCTCTTACCTCTTCCTTGGATTCATACATTTACCTTCTTTACAATTTAGCCTTGCTACTCACCAGTTGTTGTTTTTTTTCTGTGTTCAGCAATCAAATTGATTTTTAAAGTCTTTTTAATTAATTGTATTCATATGTCCCTGTGTGTGGTTATGTACTTAGGAGTGCAGGTGCTGGTGGAGACTTTGGATTCCTTGGAGCTAGTTAGCTGCCTGATGTGGGTGTTGTGAACCAAAGTCTGGTCCTTTGCAAGTACAATAATCACTCTCAACTGGAGCCCCCAAACTGATTTTAAATCTTCACTTTATACATTTAATAAGCATTTAATGGGCATCTGTGGTCTTGGCAGTGGTGTGTAGTGTGTTAAATGTGAAATTCAACAGTGAGTTATAGTGTTTGATAGGACTTTAAGGGAAAGAGCCTCCTGAGAAGTGAGCTTTGAGTGAGCAACTTAGAGTAGTGCAAGCACCTTGAGGAAGAGTATAGTTGGGTTACATGACTTTGATTCTTAAAACCCTCCTACGCTCTTATCAAGAATCAAATCCAAATTTCCTAATTAGTCTTGTTTCCCTTCTATCTGTCACATTGCTCCAGCAGTACTGGCCTCTTTTCTGTCACCCAAAGAATTCCAGTTCATTCTTGAGATGTTGAGATGTTGCTCGGCCTGAAACATCTGTTTTCTTTGAAAGACCTATAAGCTTCCCATTTACTTAAGTTGAATGACAACATCTCAGCAATGCTGCCTTTAGCCACCCTACCTGAAGTGATTCCTCCTTTTTCTTAGTCTTTTATGGTTCATGTTTTAGTGACAGTGCTACTTATTGCTACCTTCAGAAGTGCTTAAAATTGGTTTGGCTTTCCTCGCTTAGCTAGATATATATAGGTCCTGAGAGCAGGGATTTTATTTACTTGGCTATTCCCATGTTCCATAAGAACAGGCAGTCATATTTTCGGAGGAGTGAAGAATATAAGCTTTTATCAAAACTATGGATATTTCTAAAATTCCTTTTTCTGTTGCGGAATGGTTCCTTACCATGAGAGACAACAATTTTATGAGTGGGGAATACATTTTATGGCATAAAGATGTCTTCATGTTGACTACCATATGGTTATTCTTTTTTTTTTTAACTTTTGTAGAGACGTTCTCCTGGTCTGTGTTCTGATTCTTCTCTGGAGCAGAGTTTAAGAGTCACTGTTGGCAATGACCACTTCTGTGTTAACACACCAGAATGGCATCGACTTAGTGACCGGTTGGGATCACCAGTTGATAATCTGGAGGATATGGACAGGTAGGCTTCAAATATGGCAGGGTGCACCATACTAATTCTGAAAGGCAGAATATTGCTGTTTTCTGAGTGATGTGTTTGAAGTGTGGTGCCAGCACAAAGTTATCCCCTATGTCTGTGTCTAATAGAAGATAAACACTGGGAAAGACTGAATAGGAAGAGTGTATTGACATGGACTTCTGTTTCTGATGAAATGTGTACCAGGAAAAGAACATTTGGTACAACTAGAAAGAGAACGCTGAGGGAACGTAATCAAATACTAGACCAAAATAAAAATCTAGGAAGAGTCCTTTATACAATGAAGGTTTTTTTGGTTTTTCGAGACAGGGTTTCTTAGTGTAGCTTTGGGGCCTGTCCTGGAACTAGCTCTTATAGACCAGGCCGGCCTTGAACTCACAGAGATCCTCCTGCCTCTGTCTCCCCAAGTGCTGAGATTAAAGGCGTGCGCCACCACTGCCCGACCAATAAAGGTTTTGAACAAAATGGGAAGTCTTTTTTGTTTGTTTGTTTGCTTGCTTTTTTTTTTCCAGGGCAGGTTTTTTTCTCTGTAGCCTTTGCTGTCTTGGAACTCACTTTGTGGATGAAACTGGCCTCAAACTCAGATGTCTGCCTTATTTGTACAAAATATTGGTATATTTTGCACAAACAAAATATCACTCCATTCCCCCTTTTTGTCTAAAATAAAGTATTTTAACTAATATAATATAAGAAAAACTATATACAATTAAGTACAGTAAGTATAGACAAATATATACAGGCAATGATTACATTAACAATGTCTTGTCTACTAGTATTTGACAAATTTGAAGAAAATATTCCATTATCTATCCTATCTTGGTGAGTCCAAAGTCTTGTACCTAGTTCACTTTCTATCTTAACTTGCATTACCATCCAAAACTATCTTTTGTTCTCTCAACCTTATACACTTTACACCTTTTAATGAGTTTCTTCTCTGAGTCTGGTAAACAAGGAAGACTATAACTGTAACTATCTATCTTCAACTCTTGTCTTGGTCTACAGAGTGAGTCAGGGCTACACAGAGAAACTCTGTTTCGAAAAATAAAACAAAATTGTTGAGTGCTAAGGAAGGACAAATAAACTACACTGTGCTGAATTGTATATAGGGATTAAATAATTTTATTACCTCACAATAGTAAAAAGGTAAGGATAGGCATATAGGATAGCATTTTATTCATCTTAGAGCTTATCTTTTATGTTCTCTATCACATTGGGGTTTAATAAATTAGTGATTAATCAAGGAAATAATTGTTTATTACAGGTAATGAGTATTGTATAGAGTATAGGCAGGCAGATGAAGGCAGCTGGGCAGGAAGTCTGAGGACAGAGGTACTACTGGTGCTATTTACTTCAAAGCTCCAATGGCTATGGATGCAGTGAAGCAAGGCAGGACAGTCTTATATAACATTGAGGCTTCTGAAGATAGGGCTTCAAGGTATGTGACTGGAGTGCTAATTGAGTCAACAGCTCTTGCCCTTCAGTCTGCTTCTATTTTGGGAGGTGATTGAGTAGGTGGACTACAGTGGTGGTGGTACAGGGTGTGATTCTCTTCCTTCCTTGCTGGGTTTTAAGTAACCTCAACATTTCCTTCTGTGAGGTCTAAACTGACATTTCCTCTTTGTTATGCACATATGCTCCTGATAACAAACTATCTCTTTAAGTTATAAAAATTTAATTTCCTTCGTAAGGTGTCTAGAACTGTAATATTCCAGAATCATGTGTTTTAGAGAAATATGCTTTAGAGAAAGTGAGGATAAGGATCTAAATGGGAGCTGTGGGTCTGGTTTATATACGTGTGTGTGTGTGATTTTATTTTATTTTATTTTTTTGAGACAGGGTCTCTGTTTAACAGTCCTAGCTGTCCTGGAACTAGCTTTGTAGACCAGGCTGGCATCAAGCTCACAGAGATCCACCTGTCTCTGCCTTCTGAGTGCTGCCACTGCCTGGCTCACAAACATACTTTTTAAAAATAAAGTCTTAAGGATGTTTCCAAAAGGCCATGTTAATACTTTTTTTTTTCTTTTTCTTGAGACAACTGCCCCCAATACTTTTCCCTTTTATTGGTTCTGTAAAGTCTTTTTTTTTAGGTTTTTGGGTAACAGCCAAGTGTCTTAGTTAGGGTTTCTATTGCTATGATGGAACACCATGACCAAAGGAAAGTTGGGGAGGAAAGGCTTTATTTGGCTTACAGTTCCATGTCATAGTTCGTCACTGAAGGAAGTCAGGACAGGAATTAAAGCAAGGTAGGAACATGAAGACAGGAGCTGATGCAGAGGCCATGGAGGAGTGCTCTTTATGGCTTGTTCAGCCTGCCTTCTTACAGAACCCAGAACCACCACTCTAGGGTGGTAGCTAGTCGCTAATCACTAATTAAGAAAATGTTCCACAAGCTTCACTACAACCCGATCTTATGGAGGAATTTTCTTAATTGCAGTTCCCTCCTCTCAGATGACCATAGCTTGTGTCAAATGGCATAAAACTAGCCAGGACACCAAATTATCAAGATTATGTGTGGTCTTACTTTAGGAGCCCTATACGGGACTATAACTTATTCTAAAATGGAAGTATGAACAAGCTGAGTGAAAAATTCTAAGATGTTTGGACACTAAGATACACCAAGTTGTGTATCCACCACTGCAATAAATTTTTGTAACTTTTTTTTCTTGAGACAGTTTCTCTGTGTAGCCCTAGCTGTTTTGAACTCAACAGGCTGGCTTTGAACACACAGAGATCTACCTCTGCTTCCCTAGTGCTGGGATTAAAGGTGTGTGTCACCACTGCCCAGCTGTACTTTCTACTTTTATGAACTTGCCTATTCATGCATTGTTTGATTCTTTGCGACTAGCTTTCACATATATTAAGGTTCATCTATGTTTATAGTGTTTCTTTTTTTTACAGATTTATTTATTTATTATATATACAGTGTTCTGTCTGTCTGTCTGTATGCTTGCTGGCCAGAAGAGGGCACCAGATCTCATTACAGATGGCTGTGAGCCACCATGTGGTTGCTGGAAATTGAACTCAGGACCTCTGGAAGAGCAGTCAGTGCTCTTAACCTCTGAGCCATCTCTCCAGCCCCTATAGTGTTTCTTTTTATTGCCAATAATATTTCATTATATGATATGCCAACTACTGTTTTTTCATTATTAATAAATGGATGAATACCATTGGGTTGTCTTATTTTTAGCTGTTGTAAATAATTCTGTTATGAATGTTGTTGTATAAGCTGCTTTGTGAATTTATTTATTTATTTATTTATTTGATTTTTTTTAAGACAGAGTCTCTCTGTAGCCTTGGAGCCTGTCCTGGAACTAGCTCTTGTAGACCAGGCTAGCCTCTAACTCATAGAGATCCTCCTGCCTCTGCTTCCCGAGTGCTGGGTTTAAAGGTGTGTACCACCACTGCCGGGCCTTTGTGGATTTATATATCTATAGACAAATGTTTCTCAACATTCCTAATGCTGTGAACCTTTAATACAGTTCCTCATGTTGTGGTGATGCCTAACAATAAAATTATTTTCTTTGCTACTTCATAACTATAATTTTGCTACTGTTATTCAATGTAATGTAAATATCTGATATTCGACCCCTGTGGAAGGGTTGTTCAACCCTCCAAATGGGTCACGACCCATAGGTTGAGAACCACTGCTATAGACAGATATTTTATTGTTCAGATTACTTTTGTGAAATCAGGGACTAACCCCAAGGCCTGTGTATGCTAGGCAAACAACCTGTCATTGAGCTATTCTCCAGGCTCATGTTTTAATTTGTTTAATGGACATTTGTAAACACATATAAATAGAATAAAGCTGACCAGTAATGGTGCACACCTTTAATCCCAGCACTCAGGAGGCAGAAGCAAGTGGATCTCTGTGAGTTCCAGTCCCATCTGGTATATAGAGCAACTTCTAGGACAGCCAGAACAACACAGTGAAACCCTGCCTTGAGCCCCTCTCCCCAAAAGAATGGATACTATTTGGTTCTAGAAAAGTATCATCAGGGAGGGTGAAAAGGATAAAAAAAGGGGGGGCAGTTGGGCAGATATAATCAAAGTACATTATGCATATAGGAAAATTTCATAATGTGTTGTAACATGAGGGGCTGGGCTTTTTGGGGTTTCTGTCCCGCCCGGTTCCCCAGCTGTTTAGTCCCAGAGAAAATCACACAGAGATCTCTATAAGTTATAAAACTGATTGGCCCATTAGCTCAGGCTTTTATTAACTCTTAGAATTTATATTAACCCATTATTCTTATCTATGTTAGCCATATGGGTCAGTACCTTTTTCGGCGGGGCAGGTCACATCCTGCTTCTGTGGTCTGGGCAGGAGTGCCATGTATGCTAATAAAACAATTTTTTAGAAAATGTATTTAAACTCATTTTATGTGCATTGGTGTGGGGGTGTCAGATCCCCTAGAACTGGAGACACAGACAGTTGTGAGCTGCTATGTGGGTGCATACAATTGAACCCAGGTTTTTGGGGGAGAGCAGCCAGCTCTCTAGCCCCTAAGAATAATTTTTAAAAATAGAAAATACAGTACAGTGAGCCTTCATGTTCCTTTTTTCTTTTTTAGAGATCTAGTTTTAAACAATTTGTCAGTAGGTGGTGGTGGCTTATCCTGTAATCCCAGCACCCTGGAGGCAGAAGTAGGAGCACCTCTGAGTTCGAGGCCACTCTTGTCCTAGGACAGGGCTACACAGAGAAACCCTGTTTATGAAAAACCAACCAAGCATCCAAACAATTGCTCTTAGTGAAGGCTGCTGTTGCTGTTGTTTTGAAACAGGGTCTGGGATTAAAGGCATGTACTAGCGTGGCCAAGGCTTTTAGAGTGTCTGTCACTGTACTACTTTAGGCTACAGACAGTGGTGATTCTTTTTAGGACTCACATTTTTTAATTTAAAGTTTTGTGTGTCTTGAGTGTTTACGTGTTTGTATGTGTGTGTCTGACTTGTATGACCAGAAATGGAGCTATAGATGGTGGTGAGCTGGGTACTAAACCCAGGTCCTCTGGAAAAATAGCAAGTGCTCTTAATCACTGAGCTATCTTGTTTCTCCAGGACTGTCTCTTATGACAGCCAGTTTTCTTTTAACCCCTAGGAAAAAGAAAGAAGGAGTAAATTTATAATAAGCAGCCTGACTGTGGACTATATTTATATGATAGCTTCTGGTTTGGTTTTGTTTATTTCTAACTGTTCTGTGCCTCCTTCTATTGCATCCCCTTTTGCTGGCAATTCAAAGTCTGCTGAGGTTTTCTAAGAGCCACCTTATTTGTAGCTTCTTGATACTTACTGTCATATTAGATATTGAGGTAGTGTTTCATTTGGTGGTGACATATCCTAGTGAGGAAAGGAAGATAGGTGACCTTGCTACTATAATACAGTTTAGGAGGGTTTTTTCCTACACTAATATGAAACTTGTTGATATATAGTTGGTGGTTTGGTGATAGTGAATCAACTTGAGTATTCCCCCTTAAATAGGTGTATTTATGGTTGATGTACAGAGCAAACTTTTTGTGTTTCAGTGAGATTTCAGAGGCCATTCTTAGTTTAGTCCTAGTCCTATTTCATAATACATTAAGACCTCAAAATTATCCAGATTTTTTTTAAAGGTTATTTCTATGGGGCTGCAGAGATAGCTCATTGGTTAAGAGCACTGGTTGTTCTTCCAGAGAACCCCCGTTTGATTTCCAGCACCCACATAACCCCTCACAAACATCTGGTCTCAAGCTCATGGTGATTATCCTGCCTCAGCCTCCTAAGTCCTAAGATTACTTGTTTCATTATTGTTTTTTTTTAATTTAGATGAAATTGGATTTTAAAATTCTAAAGGATCTCCTGGCATAGAGGATGTCTGGGCCAGCAATGTGTCTCAGCAAGTAAAAGCACTTGCCTGAAGACCTGAGTTTGATACCTAGCACACATATAGTAGGAGAGAACCAAGTCCCACAAGTTCTCTTCTGATATCTATATATGGGCCATGAATCACATGTGCCCACATACATATAGACATGTACACACAAAAAAAAATTTTACATGTAGTTTTAAAAAATCCTAGAGGATCTTTTCCTCTAGGATGGGATTATTTCCATCTGTGATTTAAATTAAAACCCTTGTCTTTTGAGTCATAGAAGCTCTGTGGCCATAGTGTCCTGAAATAGCTAGGTTTATTATCTACTTCTAAACTAAAAAAAGAACCATCTTATCCTGAATTTTTACCTGTATGCTACAAAGATCTGAGACCTTGGTATTTCTGAAAAATAAAGATACACAGTGAACCAAAACATTTATTTTTTGGGTCCCATGGTAATAGACTTCTTGTGGATATCCAGGCAAAGCAGGAAAGAGCATGACCAAACAATTTTTTATTGATATTTATTGAGCTCTACATTTTTCTCTGCTCCCCCCTTCCTTTCCTCTCACCTTTTCAATCCTCCCCCAAGATCCCCATACTCCCAATTTACTCAGGAGATCTTGTCTTTTTCTACTTTCTACTTCCCATGTAGATTATATCTATGTAAGTCTCTCTTAGTGTCCGCATTGTTGTCTAAATTCTCTGGGATTATGGTTTGTAGTCTGGCTTTCTTTGCTTTATATTTAAAAACCACTATGAGTACATGTGATAATTGTCTTTCTGTGTCTGGGTTACCTCACTCAAAATAATGTTTTCTAGCTCCATCCATTTTCCTGCAAAATTCAAGCTGTCGTTATTTTTTTTTCTTTTCTTTTTTTCTTTTTTTTTTTTGTTGTGTAGTATGCCATTGTGTAAATGTACCACATTTTTCTTATCCATTCTTCAGTCTAGGGACATTTAGGTTATTTCCAGGTTTTGGCTATGACAAACAAAACTGCTATGAACATAGTTGAGCACATGTCCTTGTGGCATGATTGAGCATCCTTTGAATATATCCAAAAATGGTATTAGTGGGTCTTGAGGAAGGTTGTTACCTAATTTTCTGAGAAATCACCACACTGACATCCAAAGGGGCTGTACCAGCTTATATTCCCACCAGCAATGCAGAAGTGTTCCCTTTCCCCCACAACCTCTCCAGCATAAGTTGTCATCAGTGTTTTTGATCTTGGTCGTCCTTACAGGTGTAAGATAGAATCTCAGAGTTGTTTTGATTTGCATTTCATTTTCTGATGACTAAAGATGTTGAGCATTTCCTTAATTGTCTTTCAGCCATTTTAGATTCCTCTGTTGAGAGTTCTCTTGGTAGGTCTATACTCCATTTTGTGAATTGGATTATTTGTTCTTGAGATGACCAATGTCTTGAGTTCTTTGTATATTTTGGAGATCAGACCTCTGTCTGATGTGGGGTTAGTGACGATCTTTTCCCATTCTTTAAGGCCGTCTTGTTGACCGTGTCCTTTGCTTTTCATAAGCTTTTCAGTTTTAGGAGGTCCCATTTATTAATTGTTTCTCTCAGTGTCTGTGCTGCTGGGGTTATATTTAGGAAGTGGTTCCCTGTGCCAATGCGATCAAGTGTACTTCCCACTTTCTGTTCTATAAGGTTCAGTGTGGCTAGCTTTATGTTGAGGTCTTTGATCCATTTGGACCTGAGCTTTGTGCATGGTGATAGATATGGGTCTATCTTCATTCTTCTACATGTTGATATCCAGTTATGCCAGCACCACTTGTTAAATATGCTTTCTTTTTTTTCCATTTGATATTTTTTGCTTTTTGTCAAAATCAGGTGTTCAAAGATGTGTGGATTGATATCCAGGTCTTCTATTTGGTTCCATTTGTCCTCTTGTCTGTTCTTATGCCAATACCAGGCTGTTTTCAGTACTATAGCTCTGAGTAGAGTTTGAATTCTAGGGGATGGAGAGATGGCTCAGTGGTTAAGAGCATTGCGTGCTCTTCCAAAGGTCCTGAGTTCAATTCCCGGCAACCACATGGTGGCTCACAACCATATGTAATGAGGTCTGGTGCCCTCTTCTGGCCTGCAGACCATTTTTAAAAAATATTTATTTATTTATTTATTTATTATGTATACAATATTCTATCTGTGTGTATGTCTGCAGGCTAGAAGAGGGCACCAGACCTCATTACAGATGGTTGTGAGCCACCATGTGGTTGCCGGGAATTGAACTCAGGACCTTTGGAAGAGCAGGCAATGCTCTTAACCACTGAGCCATCTCTCCAGCCCCTAGAATCATTTTTCTAAATAAATTCTCAGTTAATGCTAGGGTTGCCAGTCCTGATAAAGAGCTTAAATTTAGCTAGGCGAGTTTTTATTGTTGTTACTATTTTGTTTTTAAGATTTATTTATTTTTATGAGTTTGGGTGTTTTTCCTGCATGTTTGTCTCCGCACTGTGTTCATGTACATGAGGAAGACATCTGAAGAAGGCATTGGATTCCCTGGAATTGAAGTAATAGATAAATAGTTGTGAGCCCATCATGTCAGTGCTGGGAATCAAACCCATGTCCTCTAGAAGAACATGTGGTGCTTTTAACAGAAGAGTCATCTCTCCAGTCCCTGTTATGTTTTTTTGTTTTTCCAAGGAAGTGTTTTAGTATGTAGCCCTGGAACTCAGAGTTGCCTACCTCCCAGGTGCTGGGATTAAAGGCTATATCTGATCTAGCTAGTCCAGTTGAATCAATTAGGACTCCGATTTTTTTTTAAGATTTATTTTTATTTTTCAATTATGTGTATTGTGTGCTTCTTTGTGAGTATATACATGTGAATGCAAGTGTCTTTATAATCCAGAAGAGGGTGTCTAATCCCCTGAAATTGGAGTAAGCCATTGAACATGGGTACTGGGAACTGAACTTGTGTCCTCTAGAAGATAGTATGCAGTCTTAGTTGCTGAATCATTTCTCTAGTTCTTTGGTCTCTTTGTGGTATTTTGTATCTCCTGGGTACCAGTGTGATACACTGCATCCTTAGACTAATACTTAATGTAAGTGTTCTATTGATATATTAGTGATAACACCTCTTGATTAGAAACTAAAGCTGATGCTGATGACCCTGGGAAAGGGAGCGGAAATGTTCCATGTGTAATGTGTCTTTGGATTTCAGACACACTTTACTTTTGCTTTAAGTCTTCTTTTGTCCCCTTCCCAAATAATATTATTTTAGCATTGTCTGGCCATTCTCTCTCCAAGTCCAGCATATTCAATGATGCTTGTCTCTTTTCTCAGGGATGATCTGACTGATGATTCTGTCTTCACACGAAGCTCCCAGTGCTCTCGGGGTCTTGAACGATACATTTCTCGGGAAGAGGGGCAACTTAGTCCCTTCTTGGGACAACTTGATGAGGACTACCAAGCAAGAGAACCTTTTTTGCATAGAGCTGAGTATAGCTCCCATATCAGTTGCCATGATGAACTGTTGAGGGGAGCAGAACGGAGTAGAGACAAACTCAAAAGCTCCTCTTACTCCGTACGATCTGAGGAAAGAAGTCGGGAGACCAAAAGGCCCCGTTATGATGACGTGGAAAAGGTACATGGCATAGGAGGGGATCACTCAAGTTTTACATCTGGGACTCGCAACTATCGACAGCGAAGAAGAAGCCCAAGCCCAAGGTTTCTAGACCCTGAGTTTCGAGAACTGGACCTTGCCAGGCGAAAGCGAGAGGAAGAGGAGGAACAAAATAGGAGCTTGAGTCAGGAGCTTGTGAGAGTTGATGATGGAACTAGCTGTTCCATCCCTGGGTTGTCAAGTGTCCTAACAACATCAGAGCCAGAATATTCTTTGCATCGGCCTGAGGAAGTTCCTGTGATGCCCAAGAAGTCCATTCTGAAGAAGCGAACTGAAGTGGACGTGAAACCATCTGTGCAGGTCTCTGTTGTATTTTTCTTGATAGTCCCTCTGATATCCTAAATCCTGATACTTTCCTGGGACTGTGTTCCTTAATGGTGTCTGAGTAACTTGTGCTGTGCTGACATCTTATGCCTGTGATCAACCCCTTCTATGACTCTCCAGATTAAACTATAGGCTCATAATGCACCAACAAGGGCTCTGATTTAGAAGAGTATCTGCCTTGGGTTTTTCCCTCCTTAAATTGAATAGCCCTATGGGAATCTTTGAATATGGATTCTTGGAAATGAAGCTTAAGGACAAAAGGAGAAGATAATCCAGATTTCTTCATCTTTTTAGAAGAAGACAGTATATGAGTTGTAGAACATAAGACTAGAAATCAAGTGATTCTGGTTTAGGAACTACCAACTTCCTGTGTAAATTTGAGATAAATCACAATTTTTCTGGCCTTAACATTGCTTTTTCTTTCTATGAAAAGATAGTCAGGCAAGACTACTAGTGTGACTAGAGGCTTCTGGGCCAGTACTAAAGTACTTAGAGAGGCAAGGGGAGGTTGATAGGTTAGAGTTCTAGAGTTTCCTGTTTCCAGAATAATCCTACTTCTGTGGTTTTCTTTTGGTCATCAATAGATACCAAAATAAGTTGGGTGAAATGGTACACACCCATAATCCCATCATCTGAGAGACCAGTGCAAGAGGATTCCAAGTTCAAGTCTATTAGGGCACATTGCTAGATAAGGCCAGTCTGAGCTACAAAGTTAGACATGGCTGGAGACAAGCCTGATGGCTCAGTTTGATTCCCAGATTCTAACTCCTGAAAATCCATACATATACAGTGCTCATGTGTGCCCTCCTCCCCTCTGTCACACAACACACTGTGCTCATGTGTGCCTGTATATTCACACACCATATACAGTGCTCATGTGTGCCCTCCTCCCCTCTGTCACACAACACACTGTGCTCATGTGTGCCTGTATATTCACACACCTCTTACCTGCTCTCTCACACTTGCATACATCCACACACTGTGCTCATGTTTGCCCATATAGTCACACTTCTACACATACACACACACAACACACACTATGCTTATGTGTGCTCATATATTCATACACCTCCCCCTTCCTCTTACATACACACTGTACTCAGTGTGCCCACATAGTTACACACCACCTACCCCAACAACAATAATACAGTTCTTAAAACAAAATAGGAAAACAAGCTAAAGAAAATATCTAAAATATTTTTGAATTCAGATTCCTTGATAAAGAGTAGAACACACAGGTAAAGCTCACAACCACTCTGTCTACTTCAGTTCCTTTTCTCTTTTTCTCCTTGCTATGGTGGAGACAGTTGAAGAGATGGGGAACTTGTTTCTTGAACTTAGATGACTTTCCTTTTATAGTTAAACGTCTCCTATTCAAGAAACATCTCAGGTACTAGTGTTCTGTGATTCCTCATAGCTGCTCAACCAGTGTCTTGTGTTTGTGTTTGCAGCTTGAGAAATTTCCCAGCAGTACCAGCTCCAGTCAGGATCGTCCTCTCTATTCTGAACATTCACCACTAAGTGGTGCTGTTGCTACTTTTGCTTCAGAGATGGAAAAAAAGGGGACTGCAGTGGCGGCTGACCTGAAGGAACCTCAGAGTAACATATTCCAGTGGGGTCCCCTCCATGAGATATCTAAAGACAACAATCCTCTCAGTGAAAAATTTGACAGTGTTCTGTGCTATAAGGAAAAATTGAATTTGAAAGCTGAGGGACTTGAACGACATACAGACTTCTTACTGCCCCATGAGAGAGTTAGCCAGGATGGCAGTGGCTTTTCCCGAATTCTGGGCATGTTGGCTGATCCTACCAGTACACAGGAAAAAAGAAGACGTAGTTTCCCTGATATTGAGGATGAGGAGAAATTTCTTTATGGGGATGAAGAGGAGGATATAAAAGCAGAATCTCCACCTAAGTCCCTTGGGGACTCTGAGAGTAAAGATTTGAAAAAGAAAGCAAGCTCTCTGCCCTCAACTCCAGCCATAAAGCTAGAATCACTAGAAGAGAGCAATCCGGAATATGCCAAGATTCATGACTTGCTTAAGACCATAGGACTGGATATTGGAGTAGCAGAAATTAGTAAGTTGGCTGCACGAACCCAGGAACGACTTCATGGCAAGAAGCCATCATCACGCTCCTTAACTGACAGACGTTTGTCTGCTGACCGACGATTATCTGCTGACCGACGTTCGTCTGCTGACCGGCACTTTTCAGCTGACTGCTGTTCCTCAGTTGACCACAGTTTCACAACTGATCTGCGCTCATCAGATCATCACAGACTGGAGAGCAGGGAGGCACATCACAGCAACACTCAGTCCCCAGAAGTATCCCACCCACACCCAGCCTCCCCAGTAGATCCTTACCTGCTCACAAAAAATAGCTCTCCTTTCCTAAAGTCTGACCATCCAATGGGTCACGTTACAGGACCAGAGGTAGTTGGCAGTGGGTTTCAGTCACCTGTTGCCGTTAGGTGCATGTTGCCATCAGCCACATCTACCCCAATTAGGCTTCCACACTCTGCTGCTTTATCCCAGTTCTATATACCAAGAGCTTCTCAGTTTGCTGCACCTCGGATACCTCCAAACTACCAGGGATCTGTCATTCCTTCTGCCTCTTTTGATGCTTACAGGCACTACATGGCATACACAGCCTCAAGGTGGCCCATGTATCCTGCCTCTCAACCATCTAGCCACCCTTTACCTGAACCACACAGGCTAATACCAACAACCAAACAAGCTACTCATAGTAGCCGTCCCAATCTCCGTGTGATCCCCACTGTGACTCCTGAAAAGTCTAAACAAGAGGTATCAGCGCTAGGCTCAATTTCTGTTAAGCAGGTTCCTGTTCAGGTGTCCATTCCATCACTCATAAGATATAATTCAGAGAAGATCTCTGATGAAAAGAACCGTGCCTCTCAGAAGCAGAAGGTGAATATTAGCTTTGGGCATCTCATGCCTGAGTTTTCTATTTCCATTTAGCAAAAAACATAGTTTTTAGTTTGTACATGTTTTTTTTTAGAGGGGGTGAAAATTTGTAAGACCTTTTGTACTTTAAGCTTCTTGGAGGTTTACATCATTACCCAAGTAATGTACATAATAGCCCCTTTGAGGTTCTAATATTTTGTTTTTATAGGTTCCACTGTGATGGCTAGCCTTTTTAAGTTTATTTCTCTGAAATATGAATAGTCTGAAGATACTGAGGGTAGAAGCTAGGAACCTTGAAGTATCAGAAAGTCTTTATCTTTTTTCATTTAAAGAATTTAATCCCTTAAAGATAAAAATTTAATTTTCTGTGGTATTCAAATGCTTTGAACTTTAGCCTTAAGTTTCATTGATAGTCCTAAGTTTCAGTAAAGAAAAAAAATGTAAACTTCAAGAAAATGTTTGGGAGGAAAAAAAAAGCCAGTTGGTGGTGGTGCATGTCAGTAATCCCAGCACTCAGGAGGCAGAGGCAGGCTGATCTCTGCAAGTTCCAGGCCAGTCTGGTTTACAGAGTGAGTTCCAGGACAGCCAGAACTGTTACACAGAGAAACCTTGTCTCAACAAAACAAAAGACAACAAAAAGTGTTTTGGAGATGGAGCTCTTCTCTTTAATATCCTAACACTAAAGACTGAATGGTTTTCCTCATTTGTCTATTAAAGACAAGTCATTTCTTTTTTTTCTGTTAGCTGGTAGTAACTGGTTAAGAGATAATAAATTCAGGACAGCTATGTCTGTTTGTCTGTTTGTTTGTTTTGAAACCATGGTCTTGCTATGTAGCCCTTACTGGCCTAGAACTTACTCTGTAGACCAGACTAGCCTCAAACTCAAAGGATCCACCTGCCTCTGCCTTCTGAGTGTTGGGATTAAATGCATATGCCACCATGCCCAACCTGTATCTGAATTTTAAATTTAGTTTGACTTGTGTAACCTTGGGTGAGCTTCTTTTTTGTTGTTTGTTTTGATTTGGGGTTTTTTGTTGTCATTGATTTTTTGTTGTTGTTAGTTTTTTATTTTATTTATTTTTTTATAGATTGTTTCTCAGTGTAGCCCACGCTGCCTTGTAACTAGCTTTGTAGACCAGGCTGGTCTGGAACTCAGAGATCCACTTGCCTCTGTCTCTGCCTCCTGAGTGCTGGAATAAAAGGTGTGTGCTGCCACCACCTGGTGAGTTGTTTTTCTTTCTTTTTCTTTTTTAAGATTCTTTTTATTTTAAAATTAAGAATTTACTTAGTTTATATGTATGAGTGTTTTGTATGTGTTATGTCTACATGTATGTCTGTGCACTATATATGTGGCTGGTGTTTTGGAGACCAGAAGAGGGCTTCGGATCTCCTGAGACTACAGAATTACAGGCAGTTTTGTTTCACTGTGGAAGTGCAGGGGATATATAGGGCTTAGGTTTTCTAGAAGAGCAATCAGTGTTCATAATCACTGAGCTACCTCTCCAGCTCCAAGATCTACTTTTAATTTTGTAGATACACACACACACACACACACACACACACATATTTGTGCACATATGAGTGTAGGTATTCAGGAAGTCTAGAAGAGGATATAGGATGCCCTGGAACTAGAGTTACAGGCAGTTGTAAGCCACCTGATGTGGGTATTGGGAACTGAATTCAAGTCCTCTACAAGATCAATACATGCTCTTAACTGCTGAGCATTCTAGCCCTGAGATACTTAATCCTATATGACCTTACTTTTCCTAATGTAAAATGGAGAAAATGTGAAGCTTAAATAATATTAAATACATAATACAGCTGATATAATGAATCATAACCACATTTCACTCCTTTTCTTCATCTTTACCCCTGGGTTCAGTGTCACTATGCAGTGGTGTTGTCAATGGCTTTACTTCCTGCTTGAAAACTTTCTAGGTAGTATAGTTCTGAATAAAAGGATAAAATCCTGGTTTTGAACTTGGATCTGAATAAAGCGTTACTTTGACTACAAACAAAGCTTCTATGTCCAGGCATTTGAACTCTGGCTGAAAGGTTGTTTTGAGACTGGGTCTTGCTCTGTGACCCTGGCTGTCCTGGAGCTTACTATGTAAGACCAGGCTGACCTTGAATTTACAGCAATCCTTTTGCAAAAGCATGTGAGTGCTAAGATTTAGAGGTAAGTGCCACTGCACTAGACTTTAAGATACCAGTGTAAGAGCTAAATAGAAAAGAAGGATGTTGGAAATAGGGACTCCTAAAACAATTTATAAAGGGTATAAATTCATTCTGGCTGGGCAGTGGTAGCCCGTGCATGCCTTTAATCCCAGGACTCAGGAGTTAGAGGCAGGCAGATCTCTGAGTTCCAGACCAGCCTGGCTTACAGAGTGAGTTCTAGACAGCCAGGGCTACACAGAAAAATTACGTCTTGAAACACCAAAAAAAAAAAAAAAAAAAAAAGGGAGTGACCATGACCCGTGAATACAAATAACATGTTTCACTCTGGAGGGTTTTTGTTTTTGAAACAGGTTTTCCTCTCTAGTCCTGACTGTCTTGGAACTAGTTCTGTAGACCAGACTGGTCTGGAACTCACAGAGATCCGCCTGCCTCTGCCTTCTGAGTGCTGAGATTAAAGGTGTGTGCCACTACTACTTGGCTAAGTTATGTGAGATTTTTACTAGTTACAGAACAAAATAAGTTATAAAAGTATTTACAGAATATGTTGGGCAGTGGTAGCACATGCCCTTAATCTCAGCACTCAGGAGGCAGAAGCAGGCAAGATCTTCGTGAGTTCAAGGCTAGCCTGGTCTACAGAGCGAGTTCCAGGTTAGGCTCCAAAGCTGCACAGAAACCCTGTTAAAAAAAAATTGTCTGGTTTTGGTTTTGGTAGTCACAGGATGTTAGGTCAGACAGTCCACAGGTGTGTGCTGTGGGTGATTTTAAGGAGAGTCAAAATAGTTTGGCTCTGGTCTTCAACAATTTAACTCTCCACAGTCACATCACCGTATAGAATCGTTAACACAGGTGTGACTCTGCCTTCTCTACATGCCCTCTTGATCTTTTCTGGGAACTTCAGATACACTCTCTTACTGTTTTGTACTCTGTAGGTTATTGAAGAGAGAGAAAAACTGAAGACTGACCAGGAAGCCCGACAGAAGAAAATGTTTTATCTCAGGACTGAGCTGGAGCGGCTTCATAAACAACAAGGTATCAGGCAACCCCTTGTCTGACCTCCTTGTCGTGTAGATAGTAACTGTAGGAGACCCCAGTACAGAGGTGCTGGTGCCCAGATGTGGGTCAGCAAGAGAGGTGTGGGCATAAGCCTAGAGGAAAGTTGTATAGCCATGCAGAGTCTTCAGGTAGTCCTCATCTCTCAAATTATTAATACTTCTGTTCCCCTGTTCTTTCTCTTTCTACCCACTCTCTCTTCCTCTCTTTGTATTTGAGTATGCAGTTTGTTGGTTTTTTGTTTTGTTTTGAGACAGGGTCTACTCATTTTGTAGACCAGGCTGGCCTCAACTCAGACATTCACTGCCTCTGCCTTTTGAGTGTTGGGGTTAAAGGTGTGTGCCACCATGCCTGGCATTTAATGTGTAACTTTTCCTGAACTCTTTTAGAATAAGTTATAGATATGATACCCTTTAGAACTTCATTATGTATTTCCTAACAGGAATTCAAGTATACAATACACTAATCAAAGTTAGAGAATTAGGAATAGGCTGATGGCTTGCTGTGCAAGCATGAGGACCTGAGTTTAGATTCTCAGAACTCACAGAAGGTCAGATACGTCTATAATCCCAGCATTTCTCTGGCAAGATGGGACTCAAAAACAAGAGAATCCCCACAAGCCTGGTGTATGCAGCAGCAGATGAAATTCTTTTCAAGCAAGGTAGAAGGTGAGGACAGATACCCAAGCTTGCCCTTTGACTTCCATAAGGATATATGTGAACTTGTGCACACACACAGAGTCATATACACACGCATGCAAAAAGATTTTTAAAATTAGGAAATTAATTGTAATAGCTAATCTCCAATGTTACTTATATTTTACCATTTGTTTTATCACAAAGATTTATTACATTCAGTTGTCAGTCTTTAGTCTTTTACCATTTAATAATAGTTCCTGAGCCTTTCTATTCATAATTTGATATTTTAGAAAAGTCATTTATTTTATAGGATGTTTATTAATTTATCCTTAATTTGTCTGCTGTTTCTTTATGATTAAGTTTGGATTATACGTTTTGGCAAGACTGGCAAAAACAATGTCAAGTTTACATTGATAGTGTCTTTCAGGGGAAATCTTTGAAACTATAGTAAAAATTATTCTTGAAGCTTCTTTCCACCAGTTTTAATTAATGTTTCTACCCTGAGAAACTTGTTTTGATGGTTGTTAAGTAGTGATTTTTCTAATTTTGTTATTCCTCCTATGTAGTGTGGTTTCTGTTTTAAGAAGGGACTTCTAACCCCTACCCCAATTAGTTTAGTCATTGTATGAGTATGAGTATATATTTATTCAGTGATAATTAGGTTATCATCTGTCATTGTCATTATTTATTTCCATGCTAAAATTTTTCCATATTTATCTAATGGGGACCACTTTGAGTTGTTGGTAGTGTCCTTTTGATATCCGCTCATCACTTTAAGATCTCTTTTTAGAGCCGGGC
>NC_022028.1:4073621-4078796 GCF_000317375.1 Microtus ochrogaster | reverse complement strand
AAAAAAAAAAAAAAAAAAAATCTCTTTTTAGCCCAAAATAATCTGTGGTTTTTTTTATTCTATTTCCCTTTCCTCTTATTTTCTGTTTTTTGTTTTGTTTTGCATTTTGTATTTTTTGTAGCCTGCAAGTCTCAGATTCACTGTGTAGCTCAGGAGGATTTTGAACTCCTGATCCTCCTGTCTCTACCTTCAAAGTGATGGGATTCCAGATATGCATTACCTTCCATTTCTTCATCTGTGCTTTTAAGAATTCATTTGCATGAGGGAAGAATAACAATGCTTCTAAATACTGCAACTGGATATTAGTATGAAAGAGAAGAGAACAGAAAAAGATAATTGTTTCTGTCTGAATTCATAATGTTTAAGATTAAATAACTTACTTTGTCCTGTAAGGACTGACCTACAGTTATGAACAAGAAATGACATTAGGCATAAACCATTATAGAAATTGGCAGTGTTCTTAAATCAGATAAAGTCACATAATCTTTTTAGGAGGTACATAAATACAAACCTGCATATATCACTTAGAGAATTGATGGAGCTCCTGAAGCCCTATCTGTAGAACTTTAACTTATCCTTACCAAAAGAGAATGTGATCACTTGCCCTTCAACCCTCTATGGAAACAGAATCTTACTTGCTTTATTTTTTGGTGGAAAATGATTTTGTAATCATATAGTTTACAAAGCTATATGTACTTAGAAACCTAGGAAATGAATTCTCTTAGTTTACCTTCCATGGATTTCTTCTGATAAACATCTGACCATTCAGGGGAGATGCTGCGCAAGAAGCGAAGGGAGAAAGATGGTCACAAAGACCCACTTCTGATGGAGGTGAGTCGACTTCAGGATAGCATTATGAAGGACATCACAGAGCTACATAAAGAGACAGAAGAAGCAGAAAAGAAGCAATCTGAACTGGACAAAGTAGCACAGATCTTGGGAATTGACATCTTTGATAAATCCCTAAAATCCTCAAATGACAGTAAAGAGTCTACAGAGAAGCCTGAAAAAGGAGAAAAATCTAAGAGCCCAGAAAAAGAGTTGTCACCCTCAAACTCTTCCTCTAACAACAAGGTAATGATATAACTTTGCTGTTACTTTTTTACCCTAGGGACTCCTATGGAAGCTTGCAAATATATTTTTGTAACAGGGTCTTACTATATAGTCTTGGCTGGCCTGAAACTCACTGTGTAGACCATGTTAGCCCTGAACTCACAGATACCCCCTTGGCCTCTACAGTGCTGGAATTAAAGGCCTGCGTCACAACAGTCAGGGCTGCTGCATTCTCAGTGGTCTCACACAGAGCTAGTGGTTGTGACACTCCCTTCCTACCTCTCAGCCCCACTGCATGCCTCTCTTCTCTCTTCCTTACCATTATTCATCTACCCAAGAGTCTCATTTCCTAAGTGCCTTTTCCTAACCTAGTGACCAATTAATATACATAAAACATTATTGATAGGATTGGAGAGTTATATTTTAAAAGAGAATTCAGGCTCAGCAGGTAGAAGCACTTACTAGACAAACTGGATAACTTGAGTTCAATTCTCAGAACCTGTAAAAAGTGGGATTCAGTGTCATTTTTGTCTATAAATCCACTTGTTCTAAGATGAGATGGCCAGTAGAAGGAGAAGAATGAGCCAGAAACTCAAGGGCCACACTGTCTTAGGGTTTCTATTGCTGTGAAGAGACACCATGACCACAGAAACTCTTAGAAAGGAAAACACTTAATTGGGGGCTGACTTACAGTTTCAGAGGTTTAGTCCTTTATAGTCATGACAGGAAACATGGTGGCATGCAGGCAGATGTGCTGGAGAGGTATCTGAGGGTTCTACATCTATCTGATCAACAGGCTGCTGGAAGTGAATGTCACACTAGACCTAGCTTGAGCTTCTGAGACCTCAAAACCCACTCCTAGTAACACACCTCCTCCAACAAAGTCACTCCAACAGGGCCATACCTCCTAATAGTGCCACTCCCTATGTGGTCCTGTAGGGGCCACTTTTATTCAAACCACCACATTCTATTCCCTGGCCCTCATAGACTTGTAGCCATATCATAATGCAAAATACATTTAGTCCTCATAATCTGTAACAGTCTCAAACTTGTTTAAAAGTTTGAAGTCTCATTTGAGATTTATGCAATCTCTTAACTGTAATCACTTGCAAAAAAATCAAAATGAAAAAGCAGATCACATACTTTCAGCATATAATGGCACAGGATATACATTATCATTACAGAAAGGTGCATGGTAAAAAAAAAAATACTGGGCCAAAGCAAGGCCAAAAACCAGCTGGGCAAACTCTAAACTCTGCAGTTCCATGTATGATGTCAAAGAACTCTTCAGATCTCTAACTCTTTTCAGCTTTGTCGATGCAGCACACTTCTCTCTCTTAGACTGGTTCCATTCATGTTAGCAGCTCTTTTTGACTAGTATCCCATGGCTCTAGCATCCCTAACATCTTGGGGTCTCCAAAGCAATCAATCTAGGCTTCACCTTCATAGCTTCACACAATGGCCTTTTTAGACCTCCATGCAGGGAAACCCCTACCATATACCTGGCCTCAGCAGTTTTCCTTGGTCATGAAGGTAATTTCCATAGTTCTTTTTTCTTCTTTAAAGCCAGAACCATGTGGCCAAAGTCACAAGTTCTGCTGTTTGCTGGGATTAGAATATTACATCTTCATCAGCTTTCTGTTTTTGATGGTTTCCTTCACTGCCTGAACTTGGTTGTTCTGGAACTTGCTCTGTAGGCTAGGCTGGCCTCAAACTCATCATAGGTCCACTTGCCTCTGCCTTTGGAGTGCTGGCATTAAAGGTATGCCCTACCACATCTGACCCTAAACTTTCCTTTAATTCCTTTACACAAGTTGGAAGCTTAGCTGGATGGGATCTTGCCCTGAGGTTATCACTCCTTTTATTCTATCTAACATCAGGCTTTTCTTTCATCTATTTTCATCTCCTTGAACATGGGGTTTAGTTCCTATGTATCCCCTTCTCCTTGAACTGTATATTTTATATTTTTCTTTGCTTAGTTTGCTCCTTTTCTCTGTCTTTCTTTCTTTCTTTCTTTCTTTCTTTCTTTCTTTCTTTCTTCTTCTTTTTTATTGTTTTGTTTTTTGAGACAGGGTTTCTCTATAGCTTTGGAGCCTGTCCTAGAACTAGCTCTTGTAGACCAGGCTGGCCTCGAACTCACAGAGATCTGCCTGCCTCTGCCTCCTGAGTGCTAGGATTAAAGGCATGCGCCACTACTGCCCGGCTTGCTCCTTTTCATTATAGATCTTCATAAGAGTGACTACTAATAACCACACAACAGTCAATACTAGGCTGTTTTGAAATTTCCTCTGCATTAATATAAAACTCTTCAATCTAACCTCAGGCAGACTTTTCAGATAAGGGCAAAAAGTAGCTACATTCTTTGCCAAAATATTATAAGGACGATCTCTAGGTCACATATTAATAGTCTCTTCAGAAACCTCTTGAGGCAGGCCTGCACAGTTTAAATTACCCTTAACACCACTTCCATGTTCCTACTAGTATGGCTCAGTAAACTTAGCTTAAAGCATTTCACTGTTTTCCTAACCCAAAGTCCACATTCTTCCAAATAAAAGCATGGTTTGGCCTATCATCATAATAAAAGACCCTAGCACCAACTTCTGTCTTAGGGTTTCTGTTGCTGTGAAGAGATATCATGACCACAGCAACTCTTTTTTTTTTTTTTTTTAATTTCCTTTTACATTCCAACCACAGTTCTCCCCTACCCTTATCCCTTCTCCAGCCTCCTCTCATCCCCAACATCCCCTACTCCTCCCAACGGGTAAGGCCTCCTATAGGGAGTCAACAAAGTTTAGCACATAAAGTTTGTGCAGGAGCAAGCCCCTCCCCCGTGCATTAAAGGTTAGCATGACACCCCACCATAGGGAACAGGCTCCAACAAGCTAGGTCATGCACCAGGGATAGATCCTGGTCCTATTGCCAGGGGCTTCTCAGATAGTCCAAGCTTCTACACTGTATTCCACAGATAGAGGGCCTAGTTAGGTCCCATGGAGGCTCCACAGCTGTCTGTCTAGAGTTCATAAGTTTCCATGAGCGTGGTTCAATTATCTCTGTAGATTTCTCCATCATGATCTTGACCTCCCTTACTCATGTATTTCCTCCTCCCCCTCTTTGATTGGATTCCTGGAGCTTTGCCTGGTACTTGGCTGCGGATCTCTGCATCTGGTTCCATCAGTTGCTAGATGAAGGCTCTATGGTGATAGTTGAGGTATTCACCAGTCTGATTACAGGGGAAGGCCAGTTCACACCACCCTCTTTACTATTGGTAGGAATCTTAGCTGGGGTGTTCCTTGAGGATTCTTGTGAACTTCCCTAGCACCAGGTTTCTCCCTACCCCATAGTGGCTCTTTCTATCAAGAGCTCTCTTTCATTGCTCTCCCACTCCATCCCTCTCCACCTCGACCATCCCATTCCCTCATGTTCTTATCTCCCATCTCCTCCCCTTTACCACCTTCCTTTGCCCCCAGTTTACCTAGGAGCTTCTGAGACCTCAAAGCCCACCCCCTAATGACACACCTCCTCCAACAAAGCCATACCTCATTCAACAAGGCCATATCTTCTAATAGTGTCACTCCCTGTGGTCCTATGGGTGCCATTTTTATTCAAACTACCACAGCCACTTAGCTTAGAAGTATACATCATAGCAGCAGAAATGAAAGATACCTTTCCTCAATAAGGCAGAAGGCAAGAACTGACTCCAAAAGTTGTTCTCTGATCTCCAAACACATGCCATGGCACATATGAACCTGCATGTACACACACAAAATGAATACAATTAATTGTTAACTCAAAGGTATCATTAACTTCTATTGGTGGCTTTTAGGCAATTTAGGAATATTTGATCTGATTCCTTTAGGTCATCCATGGAAAGTACTGCTATTTTATTTGTGTGCAGCGTTGGCTTTCCATATGTACCAGAACACATAAGAACAGTGATTTTACTTGTTACTTACTTAGTCTTGTCATATTCTTAACTTGTTAGCCACCCTTTTCTTTCTAGTTACTTTGATTTTAATTCAGCATATCTGTTTCCATAGGTAATACTTGCAGTGTCTACTGAAGGGTATAGTGAAATGAAATGACTCCTTTCCACTCTTGTTCTCTCTCTGTCTCTCTCTCTGT
>NC_022028.1:4058957-4073521 GCF_000317375.1 Microtus ochrogaster | reverse complement strand
TCTCTCTGTCTCTCTCTCTCTGTCTCTGTCTCTGTCTCTCTCTCTCTTTCCCTGTTTTTCGAGTCAGGGTTTGTGTACACCAGACTGGCCTCAAACTCACAGAGATCCACCTGCCTGTGCCTCCCAAGTACTGGGATTAAAGGCGTGCGCCACCGCCACCTGACTCCACTGGTGTTCTCTAGTTCCCTTCATCAGATGCAGTCAAATCTTTTCACAGGGGCTGGAGAGATGGCTCAGCGGTTAAGAGCATTGCCTGCTCTTCCAAAGGTTCCGAGTTCAATTCCCAGCAACCACAAGGTGGCTGACAACCATCTGTAATGAGGTCTGGTGCCCTCTTCAGGCCTGCACACAGACAGAATATTGTATGCATAATAAATAAATAAATATTTTTAAAAAAATATTTTCACAATCTTGGATAGTCTCTTTAAAAAATGTGTATATATATATATACACGCACACACATATATGTATATATACACACACACATATACATATAAAATTACACTTTATTTATATACACACGTGTGTGTATATATATGTATATATAATTACATTTTATTTAGGTTGTGTATGTATGAGAGAAAGAGAGAGAGAGAGTGAGATAGTACATGTGAGGAGGTAAGAGGACAACTTTCAGGAGTTACTTCTCTCCTTCCACTTTGTTTTTTGATGTCTCTGCTGTGCTTCAAATTGCAGGCCAGCGGGTTATGAGCTTTCAGGCATTTCTCCTGTCTCTACCTCCTGTCTCTCCCTAGGAGGGCTAGTATCACAAATGTATAACACCAGATCTAGTGTTTTACGTGAATTCTGGAAATCAAACTCAGATCATCAGGTTTTTACCTGCTGAGCCATCTCACTTGTCCCATAGGATCTTGGATCTTGGTATTCTTTATTATTATTATCATCATCATCATCATCATTATTTGGTTTTGGTTCTGGTTTTTCAAGACAGGATTTCTCTGTGTAGCCCTGGCTGTCCTAGAACTCGCTCTGTAGACCAGGCTGGCCTTGAACTCACAGAGATGTGCCTGCCTCTGCCTTCTGAGTGCTGGGATTAAAGGCATGCATCCCTACTACCCAGAGATCTTGGTATTCTTTTAGAAAAACTTTAGGATGTATAAAAGTATATGTGGTTTTTTAAAGATTCTTTTATTTTTATTTATGTGAGTAATTTTCCTGCATGTATGTATGTATGTATGTATGTATGTATGTATGTATGTATGTATGTGTATCACATGCATGTAGTGCCCTCAGAAGCAAGAAGAGGGTGTTAGATCCCCTGGAACTGGAGTTCCAGGCAGTTGTGAGTCATCATGTGGGTACTTAAAAGCCATCTCTCCAGCCCCAGTAGTTTTTGTTCTTGATATGAAAGAACTATAGGGCCTAATTTTTTTTTTTTTTTTTGTTTTGGTTTTTCAAGACAAAGCTCTGTAGCTTTGGAGCCTGTGCTGGGATTAAAGGTGTGTGCCACCACTGCCTGGTTCTTGAGCTTTGAATACAGGTTCTATTAAGATTCTCCCCATCTTATATAGCTTTTTATTTTTGACACTAGACATATGGTCATACTTCCTATGATTACCATCTGGTTTTTTGAGAGTATATAAATCTACTCTGCCTTAAATTCTTTATAAGTGTAAGTTTTTCTCTCTAGGAATCAACAGTAAATGAAAACTCCTGTATCAAGAGTCCTAATTCTGCTGAAAGCCTCCAGCCAAACTCTAAGCAATCTGACCAGCCTGTTGCTGCTTATGAGTATTATGATGCTGGCAATCACTGGTGCAAAGACTGTAACACCATATGTGGGACCATGTTTGACTTCTTCACCCATATGCACACTAAGAAGCACACACAGGTAGGTATCCTGACCATGGTTCTTTCTACTATCACTTTCATTCCCCTTCATTTTCTGTGCGCCCATCTGCATTGCAAAGCTGGAAGATGAAACATTCTCAGATGGACAGGAGCCCCAGTCTGAAGAGTCAAGAGATAAGAACAAAGGATACCATCCCCAGGGCTCAGCTCAGGGACTACCATAACTAAACACCACACAAGTGTAAGTGAGGCTTCTGTCTCTTGATTCCTTCAGTACCTGAATTTTTATTTCTCTGTTTCTAGTACTTGAGCTAACATGTTTTTACCTTTTCCACAGGTGATTCCGTTTAAACAGTTGGCAGAGTTGGTGGGTGGGGGTGGGTAGCTAAGGACTGCTGGTTCCCTGGTCTGATATTTAGGGGAAGAAAAGGGTCATTGAGATTTTAGTGCTGTTGTGTGAGCACCTCTGCCTCTTGCAAATAGACACTGGATCCCTACAACAGACCTTGGGCTTCAAAGACTCAGAGTGAGGCTAAGCAAGACACTGTAAAGCGAACTGACAAGATAACTGTTCCTGCAAAAGGTAAGTTTCCTTCATGCCTTTTCAACTAAAATCTATAAAATATTTTGAAGTGTTTTTATTAAGAAGATTGAGAAGTCAAAAGTCTTTAAAGTTTTGTTTCTTGCCTTTACAAGCAGTCAGTATGCTTAGAGATGACCCCTGAAGACTTAGTACTTCATGAGAGCCACTCATGCAAATGAGTGAATTAACTATTTGGGAACATGGTTTTTAAATATCCTCTAAGATGCTTGATGCATGTTAGAGCTTAAGGAATGGATCTGGCATAGGGTACTACAGATCTAACCAGGCCAGGAATGTACCCAAGAGGTAGAAAGACTAGAAAGAGAGTTAAGCCTTAGGCCCACAGAGCATGCCCTTGAGATTCATCTAAATGCCACTTCTGACTCCAAAGTGGGCACAGTCATCTTACTGCAATAGAGTGATGGGATTTGCCTGTTCATCCTTGGTGGAAAAGGCTTGCTTCTTATTTTCTATTTCTTTCAGGCTCTGAGTTTCTGATTCCCACCACTGGATTCTACTGCCAACTTTGTGAGGAATTTTTGGGGGATCCAATTTCTGGAGAGCAGCATGTGAAGGGTCACCAGCACAATGAGAAATACAAGGTTGGTCTTTGTGTCCTTGTGGAATTCTCCACTTCTTTGTACTAATTCCTTTGACTTTGTCAAATATCAGAGTTAGAAACTCACTGATTTCACATCCCTTCTCACTAGGAAGTTTTCAGTCCTGGTGAGAGAGGCTAATTGGATTATCTGTAGTTTTTGAAAAGATTTTTCCAGTGATTTATTCTTAAATGAGTTGTAGCAGTGGCAAGGGCCAAGACTCTATCTTAGAGCAATTTGATAATTTATCGAATCTTTATTTTTTCTCTTTCCAGCAATATGTGGAAGAAAACCCATTGTATGAAGAACGAAGAAATCTGGACCGCCAAGCTGGCTTGGCTGTGGTCCTAGAAACAGAGCGACGACGGCAAAGTGAGCTAAAGCGCAAACTTAGTGAGAAACCAAAGGAGGAGAAGATAGAAAAAAAGGCAAAAGTTGTGAAAGAAGCAAAGGAAGATGAGAAAGCCTCAGTAGAATTAGAGGACCAGCCCTCTGAGGGTGGAAATTCCCCTGAAAAGGGTGAAGTTAAAAGGAATGCTAGCCTCAAACTCCCAATAAGAGAAGAGGTAAAAAAGGAATCAGCAGTAGCATCTTCTTTTGGAAAGTTCAGTTGGAAGAAACCAGAGAAAGACGAAGAAAAAAGTTCAGTGGTGGCCCCAAGTGCCCCTAAGGAAGACATTGTGGAAAACAGTAAGGACAAAGACGATGGAAAAGCTGAAACCGGGAAGGCAAAGCCCATCAAAATCAAGCTTTCTGGCAAAACTGTTGTTGCACATACTAGCCCCTGGACACCTGTTGTTACAACTTCAACACAGACAAAGATCCGACCTAACCTGCCTATCCCATCCACAGTACTCCGCAAATCAGGTTCAGCCACAGTGAGCAAGCCTGCCCCTCTAAACACCTTTCTGTCTATCAAGTCCTCTGGGACCTCTGCCAGACCTCTGCCAGTGGTTAAAGAGTCTTCATCTGATCTACTCTTGCCTCCAGATATCATCTCCAAAGCTTTTGGAGGGGAAGAGGTGATTCTAAAAGGCTCTGCAGAGGAAAAAGTGGAACTGGCTGCAAAGAATGAGCCACCCCAAGTACCTGAGCAAATGTTGGCTCTGCCGCCGCCACCACCACCACCTCCACCTCCACCTCCACCACCACCACCCCTGGCTATACCTCATCTGTCTGCCCCATCTCCTGCTCAAACAGATGCTGTCTTAACTTCTGTGAAATCTAATTCAGTTGTATCTCAGACTCTCGGGCTTGGCTTCCAAGGTCCTAAGATTTTGAACCAAGGGTTGCCTGTAGCCTTTACGGCCTCAGAACAATCAGCTGCCATTCCTTCTGATGAGACAGCTCCTGGGGTGAGTGAGAGTGACCGGGATCAGACCCTAATCTCTATGTTAGTGCGACCTCCACCACCCCTCTCAAGTGTATTCAGTGAACAGGCCAAAAAATTAGAAAAGCGAAATTTGTGCTTAGCAACAGCCAATGCTAAGGACCTGTATGACATATTCTACAGCAGTGGTGGGAAGGGGGCCCATGAGACTAAACTGAGTAGTGGTTCATTGGAAAATGGCAGCCTTCCTAGAACTGAAATTTCAGATATCTCTTCCACTTCTGCTTTGAACAGTAGTGTATCCTCAGAGGACCTGCCTCAAGATAATGGTTTGGTCACTGCTCCTGTAATCAGCAAACTTGAAGATCCCATTTCAAAAGGTCTGGTGTCTATAGAGAAATGGTCAGTTATAGAACATATAGACCCCAAAAATAGAGACAGCAGCTATAGCTTCCTACAGCCTCTGACAAGGTTGTGCCAAAGCAGGCCTTATGAAATGGTTACCCCAAAGACAGACACTTTGACCACATGGACTTCTTCTTCCTTCCATTGCGACAGTGATAAGGATAGACTTCCAGAGGGTAAAATCAAATTTGATCTGGGAGAACCAAAGCCACCTGATACAGACTCACCTTTGGCATCTCATCTATCAGATACACACTGTCATACCAAGGGGTCTCAGAAGTTGGTAGAAATTAACTTCATGGATAATCAAAACAAGAACCAAGAGTTGGACCAGTTAGAGAATTGTAAAGAAAAAGAAGTGAAGAGAAATACTGAATTAAAAGGAAAGGTAGCAGTTGAAGAAGAAGCAGGGACCAGCATTGGACTCCACAGCATAGAAGATTCCAGTTTGAACCACGGCAATAGAAACACATGGGAAGAAGAAATAGGACAACCCAAATTATCAACAATTGACAAAGAGGTGGAACAGTCTAGGAAATTGATGACAGGACATGAAAGTCCAAGTAAAGTAGTAATTGAATTGAGTCAGTCTCTCTCTTCCAAAAGGGCAAAAATAGACTCATTTCCATCGTTACTCCAGAATCCAAAAGGTGTCCCTGAATTACTTCTGTTGTCCCCACCTAGATCAAATATGTGTTTAAAGAAACCAGAGACTTGGGAGAGCCCAAAGAAACCAGAAAGGAGTCCAGAGAAATTAGGGGTGGAAGCTGTGGAGTTACAAGATACCTGTCCGGAACTAACAGTGACAGTAGAAGGCAAAGCCTTGGAAAACCTTGAAGCTATGCACTCAAAAGTAGAGGGGCTTGCTGCCCTGAGGAATCTGGGGGATGTGCATGCTGAAATCTGCAGTGCTCAGACAGAGCAAGCATGTAGATCACCAGCTGCCTTGTCACAGAGAATGTCTGAAGAAAATTCTGTATTAACTGTAGTATGTGATCCCTCCAGTCCCAGTGACTTTGAACCAATACCATCTTTTTCTGGGTTTCCATTAGAATCTCCCAAGACTATGGTGCTTAATTTTGAAATAGAGGGTGAACATAGTTCATCTAATTCCAGAAATAGGAGAATCAACTCTAGCTGCCCAGAAATAGGACACATTGTAGAGAATGTTGACCATGACATGGGAGGTGAGAGAACACACCAGGCCCTTGACCTATTGGCTGGAGGAATGTTGTCTGAGGAGGTAAAAGAAACTGCACAATTGCCGAAAGATTTACTCGGAGTGGAATCCACAACAGTAAGTCCTTTAGGCCTTGGACCATCTCCTTGCCTTCCAGACCTTGTTGACTTTGTCACACGGACATCTGGAGTTCCAAGAGAGAAACTGTGTTCTCCGCTGTCTGAGCCAGATGACTTTAAGTGCAATTCCTTGGAGATGGGATCACCACCACTAGAAATTCTGAATGTATCTGTCTCGGATGTAGTTTCTCAAGTAAGTGAAGACAATGACAGTGCTTTGAATTTGGTGAAAACTCCAACCTCAGGGTCCCCTTCTAGGGATCAGGTAGTTGGAGGCAATATGGGCCCTCAGGAAATGCCTGAACAAGAAGCTGCAGTTGATGTTATCCCAGATCACACAAGATCCAATGTTCATGACTACAACAGCCAGGACTACCTGAATGGATGAATCATATCGGGTGTTAAAAACTGGACCTCAGCTGATCCAGGACTAGTTGGCAATCTCATCTGGAACCTTCACAGTAAACGTTCATGGGAGCTAAAAAATTTGCTTATTTCCCCCACTCCTTGTCCTTTAAAATGTTAGATAAATCGGTCTTAACAACTTCTCTACATATCTGTTAAGAATATTTTGTTAATTTTTTAAGATTTTTGGCCAAATTATTTCTTTGTCATTAAAGTCAAATGTCTTTCTGGCTCACCGCAAAGTGTGCTTTGATTTTGGCTTTGAGGCCGCCATTTCTGGAATATGAGGGGGGGTAGGGAACAGCTGACTTCAGTTACTGTGTTGTATTCCTACCTACCTTTCTGCGCAATTGATGGCTCTCTGGGAGAAACGCCAAAAAGCTTGCTGAAATGGGAAAGTACTGAAGAAAGGATTGTTCCTCCCCTAGGTCTACATTCATTTGGATGAGACTGCCTTAACATTGTTAGAAGTGCAACGTGAGTAGCCTCTTTGCTTGCTGTTTAACTTCCCTTATTGGCATGTTAGCTCCATCCTTCCATACTTTGTTGCCTTTGCTTCAATTTCAAATGGTCCTGGTCACTTACAGACTTGTTTGGAAATGGCCTCAGTAAACGAAAGAAAGACTGGGAGGCTCAGATTCGGAAGACAACGCACTGGTAAGACTTATTCCTGGTTCAATACCAGGAGTGTTTGTGTTTCTGAGGTCACTTTTAGTTTTGAAATGACCTTTGCTCATTATACTGTGGTCCAGTAACATTTTATGTTAAATTATCAACCATTTCTGTTGTAAACTCTAGAAAATCTGAAATTGGGATTGGATGTGTTTTCTGTTTTACAAGCATAGATGTCATAGATGTAACCCTTTCCCTTACCCATGTTATTACCGCTGTAGTGTGATGTTTTGGGTTGTACATTTTGTTTAATAAAAGGTTAAAGAATTTATGAAGTTGGCTTGGACAAGTTTAACTATTTTTAATGTGTTAATTTTTTGGAATAAATGTATTCATCTCATGCTTCTTTCTGGATGTTTGTCTTGGCACCGTACACATTTGAGCCTCAAAAGAAACTAGAATAGTGAACTGCTACCCTGCTGTCCACCCCAGCCTGCACTGTCCTCCAGAGCCACTTCCTTGTCAGAATAGGAGGTGTGCGGTCTGTACCTTGTGCCACCTGAGTGTGAAGAAAAGACAGCACTAGTCTGGAATTGGGGTCTCCTTGGTTTTCTTTGGGTACTTCTGGAAATGGAGTTCCAGCAGGACATACAGATGCTTGACCAGGATACCCTTGGGAATCGGGGCTCAGGTTTTCTACACTCTGTTCCAGTTTCCATCTGCCATTCCTTTGTCAGCAGTTTATAACCTGGCTCAACAGAGACTTGAGAGAATCAGCCTTACCAGTTTCTTTCTTCGGGATTCCTTCCCTATTTCCTTATTTATATGCTCCCTAGATTGTGTCTGATGAGAATACTTAGTTTTTCCAGAGCCTAAGTTAATTCCAATTTACAGGTCATGGCTTCTTTTGTGAAAAGGCATGGATGTGAGAGACCTAGGTCCTTGACTATGCTCAGCCATTTGCTTTACCGTGGTTTTGGATAAGTTACTGTGTATCTCTAGAGTTGGCACTTTGTGTTTGTTCCTTTAAAGATGAGGGTTATTGCCTCATCTCAGAACAGATAACCTTTAATCTACTTTTTTAGAGTAAAGTGTGAGTGAGTGAGTGAGTGAGTGAGTGAGTGAGTGAGTGAGTGAGTGTGTGTGGTGTGTGAGAAGGCACGGGCCTGGGTGTCAGAAGACGACTTTCTGGAGTGTGGTGTGAGAAGGCACTTGCGTGGGCGTCAAAAACCGGCTTTCTGGAGTGTGGTGTGGGAAGGCTCGTGCGTGGGCGTCAGAGGAGGGCTTTCTGGAGTTGCCTGCCGGGCTGGAACTTGGGGCATCAGGCTTATTTGGCGAGCACATTTACACAGTGGTCCTCCAGGTCTTTCTAAACTTGAGTTGAATATACTCTTGGCCTGGAAACTGTGGAGTGACTCCAAAAAGGGCTCTTTAGAAAAGCTGACACTTGTAAAGTTTCAGAGGGTTTCAGAAGAGATCCATTTTCTCTCCTGCTAGAGGAAGTAGTACAGGAGTTTAGGGAAAGATAAAACACCAGTTTGTGTTGACTTTGAGACCTCAGATCATTAATCATACCGAGATTGAACTTCATTCCCTTTCAGAGTAAGAATCTTGCCCTCTAGTAGGGGCCAGAGAGGGCTAGGAAGGAAGAGGCAGTATGTAAGGGCAGACCTGGTTTAGGCTGCTCAAGCTACCTTAAACTACATAAAGAATTTTGAGCCTTAACTTTAAAACATTTCAGAACTGCTTCACGCTCTATTCCAATGTTGTCTGTACACCTAGGGTTTCTTCTAGAATATTCCCTTCTAAGAGTTGAAGGAATGACATTTTTTTTTTTTTTTTTGGTTTTTCAAGACAGGGTTTCTCTGTAGCTTTGGAGCCTGTCCTGGAACTAGCTCTTGTAGACCAGGCTGGTCTCGAACTCACAGAGATCTGCCTGCCTCTGCCTCCCAAGTGCTGGGATTAAAGGCGTGCATCACCACCGCCCGCCCTAAGCCAGCAGAGGGAACAGAGCTTTGAGAATACTGTAATTTGCAGGCAGTGCTGCTGGCTTCACCCTGTGATCAGTGAGTGACATCTAGCTTTGGAGCCCATCCTGAGAAGCCAGTGAGTGCAGTGAGTACAGAACTCTAGCCCAGTAGCTGGCTCTTAGACTCTGTAACACTTGTTATCACAGCACTAAAGGTTTGATCTTGAAGATGAGGAATGGGCTCAGAGCTTTGACATGAGCTTGGGTTGTATTAGAATTATAAGTAAAAAACGATTTATAAATTTAATTTTACTTTATGTTCATTGGTATTTTGCCTGCATGTAAGTCTGTGAGGGCATCAGAAGTTCTGAAACTGCCAGTCGAACCCGGGTCCTATGGAAGAGCAGCCAGTGTTTTAACTGCTGAACCATCTCTCCAGCCTGCCAGGAACAGTTCTTACTGTTAATCAGTGAGAAATTAACACTAATGTTTAAATATAGACAAATGCCTACTTCTACTCAGTTTGTTTACATTACTCCCTGGAAGCCCTTTTGCTTTGTGAATGCCTTTTTCTGCCTTATACCCCACCTTACTATTCATAACTGGTCTCACAGAGCATGCAATACTCAAGAGATCTTTCTGCTAACACTGCTAGCAACACAATAAAATACTCAGACTTAACCATTCTGCTTCGTCTCTGAAAAATGAAAAAAGTGTTTTGGTATAAAGCTTGTAAAAATATATGTCTTATCAGATCCCCAGCTTCTAGGACTGAAGAAAAAAAGGAGTGGACATAGAAAAACAGTGTGTGTGTGTCTGTGTGTCTATGTGTGTGTGTTGGGGGGTAAGTGGAGGAGGCCTCAGAGAAGAGAGAGCCTGTAGCAGAATTAAGTGAGGTGGTTTTGTTTTCATGTACTTCAAATAATTGTATCTCTTCACTAAAGTTTACCTGAGTCTTCATTCATTGATAATTTATTTGAAAACAATAGAAATGTGGAGTTTGGGATTATAAACACATTTGTCTTTATTTATAGTTTAAGTTTTTATACATTTGTATTTATTAACAGTATTATTAATTGCTGTTTAGTCCAGTGCAGCAAAACACTTCTTTAGTCCTTTCACAGAATTTCTTTCTTTGTTTTCAACATTTTTCCTTCTCTTTTCTCCCTCCAAGCCTCCCATAAACCCTCCTTACTCTCTTTGCAATTCATGGCCTCTTTTTTTTATTATTTGTTATTACATGCATATATGTGTACATATATATGCCTAAATATAACCTCTTCAGTCTGTATAATGTTTTTTACATGTATGTATGTTTGCAGGGCTGACAGTTTGTATTCGATAATCAACTGTTGTGCTCTTCCCTGGAGAAGACTGTATCCTGTAGGTGTAGGTTGAGGTCTTGTGGGCTTGTCTATTGGTGTCATCCTTGGTTCGCTCATGTTAGGCAGTCATGTTGGTGAGACTTTATGGTTGTGGCTTTTGACATTACTGGGGGAAACAGTCTCGCAGCAAGCTCTCTGCTCCTCTGGCTCTTACAATACTTTCTACTCCCCCCCCATGTGTTCCCTAAGCCTTAGGTGCAGGAGTATTGTGTAGATGTACCCATTGGGACTGGGTAGAGTTTAGTTTTGCAGTTATGTTTATTTAATTTCATTTGGGTATTGTGGGTTATTTTCTTTAAGAGAGTTTCTCACACTAGCCCAGGCTGGCCTAGAATTAACTGTAGGCTAGACCTAAATTTGGAGCAGTTTTCTTATCCTAGCCTCCCAAGGGCCAGGATTACAGGCATGTGCCAACATGTCTGGCTTGCCTATATAATTTTAATTATGTATACAAGTAATACTTTCATTGATGGTGAAATTTTTAGTTTATAATCTTAAAAAAACACCAGTATCCAAATATTCTTACCCATATACACTTGGAAGAAAACATGCATAAAAGTGTGTTTATGTTGAAGCATTTAACATGGTTATAATTTTATTCTTATGTGTCCCTTTGACTAATATATGCCCACTAACTGCAATATAAGAGAAGTCATTTTTGCTTACTGTGCTTTTACCCCATTGTATTCATAGTGAACAATTGCCTAGTACATAGAGAATACTCAATAAAAATGTGTTGGAAAAATCAGTGTGGCAATAGCCGTTTTCTTTAACTGATTGTTAGTACTTAATAGTTCGTTCATGGATTTGAAAGTCTCAGTTGCTGCCTGTGTTTGCTGAGTGCTTAGCATTCTAGAAGCCAACTGTCCTTTTGTTCTTCTGGTTCTTTGCATACAGAGCTCTGTGGCAGTTATTGTGTATCAAGGCTGCAGGTGGTCCCTTTTCTCAACCTCATTCTGGAGTAGTGGTACCCGGTTAGGAGGGGAACACTGCCCTTACAGCTCCTAGAAAAGAAGCTGAGATGGGAAGGAGACAAACGACTAAGCTAAGCTTAGCAAGAAGGGCTGGAGGCATTTTGAGAACTCTGATTTTCAGTTGGCCTCTTTTTTCCTTCCAGCCAAACAAGTATGTTGATGTCAGCCAGTCAAACTCCAGAATTTCTATGATTTGGCTAAAGGAATAATTTAGTGTTTTATGTTCTAGCATTTTTTTGGTATTTCATCAAAACTAAAAATATTTCTGAATAGAAACAAACACACAAAAACATACAAGATTATCTTGTATTATCTGTTGTGCTTCAACTTTCTGATAATGAAATGCATTTTATATAAAATAAATATTTTATACACATGTATGTATTCACATACACAAGACAAGATTTATGTTAGAGTTGTACTAAAAATCTATAGGTCAGGGTTTTTTTTTTTTTCTGTATACATCTGTATGCTAAAAAACCGATTTTTTTCCAGGCTGTATCTTTCTGTTCAGTACACCTTGACTTAGCTTCTGCCATTTGTTTTCTTCCCATCAGTACAAATAGGTCCTGTTTTTTTCCCCCCTCAAGACTTAGTAAATTACTGCCATTGCTACTAGGGAAACATACCTTCTTCAAGAATCTCCAATCACTTTTTATTATATTAATGTATAAACACTTGGACATTAAATATTATCAAGACATTTGTCTTCACAAAGCTAACTTTAATGCAGGTCCACAACACATGTCAAAGTAATTACTACAGACAATAGATTGGAAGATAATATGCATCTAGATGTATAACAAAGCTTTACAGGCTTGTGTTACTTCCATTTGTAAATGATCCAGATCAATAAATAAATGTAGGTTTCTGTTTGATGAGATGCTCAGCAGGTAAAGGTACTGGCTGCCAAGCCTGGTGATCTGAGTTCAATCCCACCCATTGGGTAGAAGAAAAGTACTGACCCCTGTAAGTTGTCCTCTGGCTTCCACATGCCTGTGCCTACACATACACACACAAACAAAATTAAGAAATTTTGCAGAAAATAAGTATGTTTAAGATAAGTGAACAAGTAGGAAAAAATAAAAACAATCGTATTATGAAAGAATGAAAGAGTTCTTAGGATAAGAACACATACTACTTACTAAGGACTCAAGCTGGGGGCTGGAGAGATAGCTCAGAGGTTAAGAGCACTGCCTGCTCTTTTGGAGGTCCTGAGTTCAATTCCCAGCTAACATATGGTGGCTCACAACCATCTATAATGGAATTTGGTGCCCTCTTCTGGCATGCAGACAGAACACTGTATAAATAAGTCTAAAGGGGGAAAAAAACTTTGAAAAAAAAAAGATTAACCCTCAAACAAAGGACTCAAGTTGTCTTCCCAGAACTCACATAGATAGCTCACAACTGCCTGTAATTCCAACTTCAGGAGAGCTAGCACTCTCTTCTGGTTTCTGTGAGCACCTTCACAAATGTGCACCCACCACTACCACCACCACCACCGCAAGCTCAAAATAATCAGGAATGTTTAAAAGACTTTTTAAAAAAATGTGGAGACAGCAAAGACATGAGAGTCAACCATATAGAAGCATTATTGCATCTTCCCTCTGATGCTCTTCTAGGGTGTCATTTAGCTTTTCTGTATCTTCCGGTATTTCAGTAATTAGGATCATGTTGTTATTGACGCTTAACCATCTATCTCTTTTTCTTTCAAGGGGAAGCCCCAGAAGTTTCCAGATTTTCAAGAGGAGGGACTGAAGTGGACATCTCTGCTCCAGGAATGCAGGGGATAGGAAACACAGAGGTCATGGAAATAGTGTGCATCCTTGTGGCCAGTAGACACTCACCCTTAGGCCTAACTTGCAGAAGGTGAGTATGGCTGTTTGCAGATATATGGAGAAAGCCTTTTCATTTTAGCTACCAGAAAAGAGTTGGTAAGTAAATATGTGCATTTGTGCCTTTATATCTAGAGGAACAGACATAATGGGTGTGTGTTTTAGACTTTTACCACTGTACACCTTATCTAGCATTGAATAATTTACTAAACTCCACCTCTCATGTTAAAACTAGGAACTGGTAAGATGTTTCAGTCAGTAAAAGTGCTTGCTCCCAAGCCTGGCGACCTGACTTTAATCCCTGTGGAAGGACAGAACCAACTCCTACCTCCACACACATGCATGACACACGCATAAATAAACGAACAAATAAATAAAATGTCGTTTTGAGAAAACTGGACTTTAAGCTTTGCTATTCTTTCTGAGCTGTGCATCCCAGTGTCTTCAGCAGGTGGATTCTGTCTTGTTCTATCCTTACTTTCTAGTTCATGTAATAATAAAGGTAAAATTGGATATGGTTTTAGAGGAACAAGATACAAATGTGCAGAGAAGGGTCAGGAAGGAGGGACTGTCACAAAGAGGATGCTTAAGAAGTACTAGGTTGGGTGTGGTAGTACACACGCCTTTAGTCCCAGCGTGCGCGAGGAGAGGCAGGCAGATCTCTTGGAGTTCAGTGTCAGCCTGGTCTACATAGAGTTCTAGGCCAGACAGGGATACATGGTGAGACCCTGTCTTAAACAAGAAAGATGAAAGAGAGAGACCTTATGCACACAGGCCTATGGCAACCAGAAGAAGGTATAAGATCCCCTGCAACTGGAGTTACAGACAATTGTGGGCCACTATGTAGGTGCTGGATACTGAACCCAAGTCCTGTGGAAAAGCAGCTTTTCCAGTCTTACTGCCTCTTTACACCGTGAAACATGTGGTTGGCATACAGGGGCAAACAAAATCCTTACAATTACCAAGGAAACTCCTTATTCTGCTCATCTAAAATTCTGGTAAGGTGGTATACTTACGAACCTCTGTGACTGAGATATTGTGGGCTCAGTACCATAGTAGAAAGAAGAACCAGGACCCAACAAAACTTAGCCTAACTTAGCCTGTGATCATTTAGTCTGTGTCATCTACCACAGTTACAGATCTAGCAGAAAACTCTTAGCTTAATTTTTCTCCTGATTTGTAAATTCAGGCACTTTTACAGTCATGAATATGTAGTTTACTGTCCAAAACTATGGTTTTGGTATCTTTCAAGAATACTCATCGGGAGGCAGAGGCAGGCGGATCTCTGTGAGTTCGAGACCAGCCTGGTCTACAGAGCTAGTTCCAGGACAGGCTCCAAAGCCACAGAGAAACCCT
>NC_022028.1:4057955-4058857 GCF_000317375.1 Microtus ochrogaster | reverse complement strand
AAAAAAAAAGAATACTCATAATACTATAAATACTAATCTAAAAAACAATGTATGACTGAAGCCAATGAGAAGTGTCTCTGGGCCTCTTGCTACAGAGAGGTTTCTAAAGCAGGACCCTGCAGGCAAACCTGTCTGTTTTGTGTTGTGGTGGAGGTGGGGTGGAAGAAAGAGAGCCACCCCCAAAATATAATTCAGGCTTAGCAGCAGCAGCAACAACAACAAGGGATCCAGTTTCTTATAAACTGACTGCTCTTGGCTTTGCAAAAGCCTCCTTTATTGTTACACAGACTTAGCCTCTTAGTAATTCAATTTCCAAATTTCCAAAGCCTCTTACCTGGAGTCCTTTGAAGGAACCATTTGCCTAAGCAATTCTCAGCCATTCTCCTACTTTGCCAGGTATTCTCAAGACTAAGTTATGCAAAGACTCTTAATTCCTTCAAAAAAGCAACTCAAATAATAATCAACTAGTTTAAACAAAACTTCAGAGCCTGGGTGCTATCACTGGGGAATTCAAACCAGATGCAGTGGCTCCACAGAATCTCTCAGGACCCAGTAGAAAATGACTTGGTGCCAAGACTTTTGTCACCACTTTCTCTAGCTCCAAGTCAGTTCTCATTGCCTGTCACATTCCTCTTCACAGGGCAGGCAGAGGTTTTGGTCCTGAGCTCTCATCTCAAATTTTCTTGTTACCTGCCAGTTCCTTGACCACTCACACCTCATTTCTCCTACTCTACCTTCTTTTCTCCCAGCATTCAGTTCTGTCTTCTCCGCCTACCTAAGTTCTGTCCTATCAACTAGGCCAAGGCAGTTTCTTTATTCATTAACCAATAAAAGCAACACATGGACAGAAGGACCGCCTACACCATTTCCCCTTTTCTGTTTAAACAAAAAGGAGGGCTTTT
>NC_022028.1:4054300-4057524 GCF_000317375.1 Microtus ochrogaster | reverse complement strand
TCTTGCAGAATGTCTCATAGACTCTTTCATAAAGCAGGAACCCCAAAGGATCATCTTACCTTTAGGCAAGTTTAGCAGTCATTTCTCTGCGGGTCATGCATATCTTTGAAGCAGTCCAGGTAAGAGCAGTTTCTTACCCAAATGGCTAACCAACTCCATTAGGAGTCTCTTCAATGCCCATCATCCTTTTGAAGTAACTTGGTACTACCAGGAACAGATGTGTCTCACTGTCATGAAAAGTTTTAAGTTCTTAAACCATTTTAAATGCCATATTCTGAAGGTCTCAAAAAGATTTGAAGAATACCTATCTAACTGAAATATATCTCTATACACCTAGAAAATCTAACTAACATGAATACAAGCTTAATTATTATAGATGACTATTAACCTATATTTATTAATTATACATTACATTTTTTAAATGAGCTACACATACACAATACCTTAATCAAGATCAAAAGTACATATACATAAAACAAGATTGACCTTAAATTTGTATCAATAAACCAAGATCCATACCAATGCAAATTATTCACATCTATATCATATCTCCCCTTTAAATGTAAAAGAACATTTATAAACAATATTTGCGAATATGGACGTAGTTTTGTCCATACTGCTTCCTGCTGTTTGGGGGCACTGTTAATCACTTTTTAATGGTGTATCCTGTGTGCTAGGTTCATTTTAGTCAGCAGTTGGGCGAAGAAATTTTTTGAGGGTGTTTATAGCAACCTTTTAGGAGGCCTTGGTCTATGAAACCATATTTGCCTGAAGGCAATCCACAGGTTCTCATCTTCTGTGAAAACAAAAGAAGAACCTCTTTTCCCGAGCAACATGTTCCTAGACCCAAATTTTGAAGTCAAGATACCTTGATAATATACATGCTGGTTTAGTTTCTTCACAGCAGTCAAAAAATTCAAAGAAAACACAATAATATACAGAATCCAGACTCTCTGTGAATTTTTCACTTTTACATGGCTTATTTTTCTTTACTCCTTTTAATCTGTGACTATATGGCCTCTCTCTCACTCTCTGCCTTTTTTTTCTCCCAGCATTCAGTTTTGTCTTCTCCACCTATATAAGTTCTACCCTATCAACTAGGCCAAGGCAGTTTCTTTATTCATTAACCAATAAAAGCAACACATGGACAGAAAGACCTCCTACACCATAAACTTTTTAATTAGAATATAATTAATATAATATTTAATTTTTATTGTAAAAGTTATTATTTACAGTGTATGGTTTTCTGGGTTTTACTATCTTCAAACTTGTACAACTGTCACCACCAAGTCCAGAGCCTTTTCATGCCTCCCTCACCTCTAAAGACATGTATGCACCAGGAGGTTCTTTGTCCCCTCTTCTCAGGCCACCTCTCCATTGGTGGTCAGCAGCACTTTCTGTCTTTATGCACTTACCTCTCCCGACGTTTTATATAGTCTGGCTCTTTCCACTTAGCATAATGTTCAGGTATCATATGTCACTACATTGTACTTTATGACTGAAGACTGTTCCATAGGGACATATAATGTTTTTATCCTATTAGTGGGTAGATACTTAAGTTATTTCCACTTTAGGACTGTAATAATACTATATCCACATACAAGTTTTTGTGTAGGCATGTTTTTAGTTCTCTTGGATGTGCACCCAGGAATAGGTAATACAGTAACTAACTTTAAAAATAAACTTAAAGTGTAGTACTCATTAATTAAATTACTGATTGTTAAACTCAGTAATTTTCATAAAGTGAACATGACTCATTAGTCAATACCAAGTAAAAAATTAGCTGGCTGTGGTGGAGCACACTTTTAATCCCAGCACCCAGGAGACAGAGGCTGGCAGATCTCTGTGAGTTCCAGGCCAGTCTGGGCTACATCATGAGACCTCTTGTCTCTGTGAGTTCCAGGCTAGCCGTGTAACCAGGTTGGATGATCCTCCCACCTTAGTTAGCAAGGGCTGAAATTTTAGGCATGTACCAATGTGCCCAACTTTCCAAATTTTGATGCCTTTTCTTGCCTACCTGTGCCACTTTGCCCATCTAGTAGTGCTGAGTAGAATGGATGAAAATGGCATCCATATTTGTTTATGCTCTTTTGTTTGTGTTTTTCAAGGGTTTCTCTGTGTAGCCCTGGCTGTCCTGGAACTCACTCTGTAGACCAGGCTGGTCTCGAACTCAGAGATCTGCCTGCCTCTGCCTCCTGAGTGCCGGGATTAAAGGTGTGCGCCACCACTACCCCAGCTTTTTAATATGTGTGTGTGTAATTTTTAATTTTTATATTTATAAAATATTTATAATTTTTAATGTGCATTGGTGTTTGCATGTTTGTCTGTATGAGAGAATCCCTGGAACTGGAATTACAGACAGGTGTGAGCAGCCATGTGGGTTCTGGGAATTGAGGCCTGGGTCCTCTGGAAGAGTGCCAGTGCTCTTAACCTCTGAGTTGCCTCTCTAGCCCCTTTTTCTGCATTTGACATTCAATATTATGTTAGCTGTGGATTTTTCACAAATGCCTTTTACCATATTGGAATTCCCTTGTATTCCTAATATTCTGAGAATTTTTATTATGATAGTATTACATTTTATTTAGTACTTGTATAAATTGAATTGATCATGAATGATTTTTCTTTCATTCATAATGAAGTTTACATTAGTTCACAATTACTTCTTATGAATATAGATATAAAACTCTTCAATGAAATAATAGTAGACCAAACCTAATGACATACAGTTATTTTTGTATATTAGTATATAAAATACATGTGACACTTAAGAAGCCATTCTTTCCTTCCTAGCTGGGTATGGTAACTTATCCCTGTTATTCATGTATTCAAGAAAGTGAGGAAAAGAGATTGCTGTGAGTTTGAGTTCATCTTTGACTGCACAATGAATTCTAGGTTAGCCTAGACTACAGAGGGAATCCATCTCAACCTCACTACTCCAAAACCAATCCATTTTTCTTTGGAAAGTCATTGTTTAAACCTGTGCTGACTACTTCCCAAGCACAGGTTGAAGCCATGGGAGGATTAGAGGCCTTTCTTAAAGCCTTGATTCTGAATTATTCCAGTTGAGTCTACAAAGTCACAAAGTGTAGCCCACTTAATAGCTCCAAAAATTTAATGTTGGTAACCTTATACAAAGTTATCTCAAAGTTTTTAAGGGGGGGGGCGAATGTGATGGCACATGCATTTAATTCCAGCACTTGGGAGGCAGAGGCAGGCAGATCTCT
>NC_022028.1:4052574-4053920 GCF_000317375.1 Microtus ochrogaster | reverse complement strand
GAGAGAGAGAGAGAGAGAGAGAGAGAGAGAGAGATAGATGCCGGATGCTGGGGATTGAGCCCAGCACCTTGTGCATGTTAGGCATGAATCCTATTGCTAAGTGACTTTCTCTACTCCTCTTTTTTTTTTAAAAAAAAATTAAGGAATACAAACTACAAAAGGTAAAGCTTTCTAGTTAGCTAATTTTTCATTAACTTACAGAACTGAGTTATTTTCCTTTCAGAAGTTTTCTAGTCCATTAATGTTTTTTATATTTATTTAATACTCATGGATATGGATCTTTTGTTTGCATATATCTCTGTGTACATGTCTGTGTTTCCGCAGAGACCAAAAGAGGGCACTGGGTACCCTGGAACCAAAGGTAGGAATGGTAGTGAGCTGCCATGTCCCTCAGCCCTCTTCAAAACCAAGTGTTCTTAGCCTTGAGTCACTGCTCCAGCCCTCTAGTCAATTCAAATTTAAAACAGTTATCTAGAACAAAGGGGTTTTGGTTTTTTGTGGGGTTGGTTTTTTTCATTAGGATGACATGTTGTTGGGACAGGTCTCTTGGTATAGCCCAGCTGGCCTCAGTCTGCCATCCTTTTGCCTGAGGGGATGGCAGGCATTTGCCACATGTCTAGCTCATAGTTCTTGGTATTGCCTTACATGTCACAAGCACGTGATCATATATATGAGCCAGTCTAGAGAAACATACAATTAGTAGAGTTTATATTTGTAATCAAACTCACTGCAAAGTGAACCAAACACTTAACAACAGTGATACACATATGGAGCTTATAGTTTACATCACACTTTCCCACATTCCCTCATTTGCCACACAGTCAATGATACATATCATTTGTGCTTCAGCTAATTGAGCTTAATTAGTAGGTCTTGTGAATGTCTATAAATAGTAGGGATGGTTTGCTGCCAAAGCAAATTTTCACGTTTTTTTAATTAGATACCTGATATTTTTTGTTTGGTTGGTTGGTTTTTTGTTTTGTTTTGATTTGGTTTTTGGTTTTTTTCGAGATGAGGTTTTTCTGTGTAGTCCTGGCTGTCCTGGAATTCACTCTATAGACTAGGCTGTCCTTGAATTCAGAGATCTGCCTGTCTCTGCCTCATGAGTGTTGGGATAAAAGGCATGTGCCACCATACCCAGCTTAGTTACCTGATACTTATAATTGGGCTTAGTCTAATCATATTGTTTTGTATCATACATGTTAATAGTTATGTGTTTTAAGAAATGAACTGAAAAGAGGAACATGGGATGTACTCACTCATATTTGGTTTCTAGCCATAAATAAAGGACAGTGAGCTTATAATTCGCGATCCTAGAGAAGCTAAATTAGAAGGTGAATCCAAAG
>NC_022028.1:4047645-4051889 GCF_000317375.1 Microtus ochrogaster | reverse complement strand
AATAAATAAATAAATAAATAAATAAATAAATAAATAAATAAAGTATTGATTTAAAAGAGGAAAAAAAAGAAAGGAACTACATGGTCGGGAATATAACTCAGTGGTAGAGCTTGACCAATCCCTAAATTCAGTCCCAAATTCTGAGGAAAAAAGGAACAAGAAAAGAAAGAGACCTTGTACCTAGGCAACTGAGCTTCCCTAGATCCAGGCCTTCCTCATTACCAAGTCTTGAGTCCTCCTGGACCCTTTTCTCCACATCCCTTCCATTAGCAACAGTGTTCACAACCGGGACTTTTGTGAGTAGTCTCCGTTTTCTCACCAACAGACATGGCTTATTGCACATTATGTGAGAGAAATTGAGCGAGGCACTGGAGGTACAGTGCCTGATGGTGTTCACTCACTAAGGGAGCAGACAGCTCATAGTTGACTCTGTGGAGGGGTAAAAACAGGAAGTTGGCAGGCCAATTTTACTTCTAGACTGTATTTGCCTTTTTAATTTTTAATCAGGTTCGGCTGTTCTGGGTTGGGCTCTATCTACCCTTCAGTAGGGGTGGTGCTGTAGGAGTCACTGTGCTCCATAGCCTGGTACTGGATACATGGAGAGGAGCCTGTTAGGCAGGAATTGATAAGGTGGTCTAGAAATAGAATCACACTTCTTCGTTAATGTTTTCATGGTTCGCCCCTGCTGTAGCACGCATCAGTATTGCCTACCTTCTTACCACTGGATAATGTTATATAATACGCTTACTATTCTAGTTTGTTTTCTGTCGCTGTGATAAACACCATGACCAAAAGCAACACGAGAAGGAAAGGGTCAATTCCATTCTATAACTTATAGTCCTTCATGAAAGGAAGTCAGGGCAGGGATTCGAGGCAGGGTTTGCTCAACCTGATTTCTTACCACTAGGACCACCTACCCAGGGGTAGCACCACTCAGAGTGGGTCAGGCCCTCCCACCTCAGTCAGTAGTGAAGGAAAGGTCCCACTAGCATGCCTGCCAAGCTAGTCTGATAGAGGCAGCTCTTCAGTTGAGGTTTCAACTCCCCAAGTTGACACAGAAAACTAACCAGCACATGTAATACCACATGCTGTGATATGTAAGCAGTTTCCTGAGTCTATAGTTTACCATCACATGGACGACATTTTACTATCTGATTCAAATATAGCACGATTAATTAAAAACCCAGAGACTGATATTGAGTTCAACCTGAAGGTCAAAAAACAAAACAGACAGTGGTTCTTACCTCTACCTCCGTCTGAAATGGCAATCCTGCCTCCAGGAATCCTGTCTTATAACCCTCCCTAGTACTGGGATTAAAGGTTTGCGCCACTACTGCCTGGTTTCTATGCAAACTAGTGTGGCTACTGGGATGAAAGGTGTGTGTTACCACTGCCTGATCTGTAAGGCTGACCAGTGCGGCTGTTTCCTCTCTGATCTTCAGGCAAGCTTTATTTATTAAAATACAAATGAAATATCACTACATTTCTCCTTTTTGTCTAAAATAAAAAAACAGCTATAACTAATATAGAAAAACTATATACTATAATTACAATAATTATATACAATATATACAGGCAATCAATATAGCAACAATGTCTAGTCCATTTGCATTTGACAAATTCAGAGAAAGTATTCCGTATCTATCCTAACTTGATGAGTCCAAAGTCTTGTACCTATCTATGTATCATAACTTTCTTTCTGTGCCTGATAAACAAGAAAAACTATAACTCTCTAGTCTTCAGCCTCTGGTAAGAGCCAGTGGCTGTTTTGCTTTTCTGACCTTCAGGTTGAACACCATATCAGTCTCTGGGTTTTTCTTAATTGTGCTCCAGTGCTGCTCATCCACTTATCAGATGATGAACTTTAGATTTTTTTTTCCACCTTCCCCTTTTGCTACCAGTTCTGGTATGAACATTCAAATGCAAGTTTTTATGTAAACATATTTCTTTTTAAATGTTTTAAATTTTCTAATTTTAAAAGTTGCAAGTAGGGGCTGGAGAGATGGCTCAGAGGTTAAGAGCACTTGACTGCTCTTCCAGAGGACCTGAGTTCAATTCCCAGCAACAACATAGTGGTTCATAACTATCTATAATGGGATCAGATTCCTTCTTCTGGTGTGGATTAATGAAGACAGAGCACTCATATACATAAAATACATGAATAAATAAGTCTTTAAAAGTTGCAAATGGTCGGGCGGTGGTGGCACACCCTTTAATCCCAGCACTCGGGGGGTGGGGGTGGCAGAGGCAGGCAGATCTCTGAGCTCAAGACCAGCCTGATCTATAGAACTAGTTCCAGACAACTAGGGCTACACAGAGAAACCCTGCTTTTTTTTAAAAAAAAAAAAAAGGAAAACAAAAACAAAATAAGGAGTGTGGGGGGAGAAATAAAGATCACTCACTGAACCCAGCGCTCACTGGTTGTGTCGATTGGCTAGCCAGCAAGCCTCAGAGATCCCCATGTTTCTGCCTCTATGTGGGGATTATAGGCATATGCCATAGAGCCTGGGTTCTGGAGACCCACATTCAGATTCTCAGGATTGAATAGTAGGCACTTCACTGAGCAAGACCACTCCCCAGCCTTGGGCTATTTTTGCCACATTTTAAAATCTTTTTATATCTGTGTTTCTATTTACTTTGTCAAATGTCATTTTAAAAAATCCCATCTGAATGGGGCTAGAGAGATGGCTCAGCAGTTAAAATACTCGACTTCTCAGAGTCCACATGGCAGAGCACAGCCACCTGTAATTCCAGTTCCAGGGTCCTACTCTCTCTTGATCTCTGTGGGTTCTGCATGCACGTCAGTGTACACACAGGCTAAACACCTAAAGTAAAAATCTAAAAAAGACTCTTCTGAGTAGCTGTATAACTGATAACAAATTTAATATTTATAATAAAGTCTGGTTTAAAAGTTAAGATGTAGAGCTGGGCAGTCGTGGCACACGCCTTTAAAATCCATCCCAGCACTCGGGAGGCAGAGGCAGGCGCTCTCTGTAAGTTCAAGGCCAACCTGGTCTACAGGAGCTAGTTCCAGGACAGCTAGGGCTGTTACACAGAGAAACCCTGCCTCAAAAAACCAAAAACCCAAAACTAAACAAACAAAGTTAAGATGTGTTCTACAACTTAAATATATTCTATCAGGCTTTTGGGGAAGTAATTGCTAAGGGGTTTTTCGTTTTAAAATTAATTTAGTTACCTGATATTTCATACGCATGTGTAACATTCTGATTAATGCCATCCCACATACCTTCTTATCGTCTCTTCTCTCACCACCTCCACCACCCCGGTTCCTATTAGTCACTTCCCAGGTTCATGGTTTTCAGGTTTGGGTTTTGTTTGTGACCCATTTAGTTTAACTAGGGCCAGCTGTGTGACCATTGGGTTGTAGCTAGCCATTGCACCCCTGTATGGTGATCAGTGACTACACAACATTTTTAAGTCTTGGAGTTAGAAATACATGGCTGGTGTTTAACTTAAACTTCTAAATTTAACAAGTCTGATAATCTTATGCATAAGTCATAGATTATGAGCAGGACCACATTTTGGAATTTACAGACTGGGTTATGAGTTCATCTGAGGGACTCTTCATACTGTTTTCATAGCAGTCACGTGCCAGGCACTGTTGAGATTAATTTATCTATTACAACCCCGTGCCATGGAGACTGCTACCATGTTCCTACTCTTTGTACAAACAAGAAAATGAAGGTGTGTGTGTGATTTACTTGAAAGGTGGACTTCACATTACCTTGCTCTCAGCCCTGCTCCACTAAGGAGGAATTAAACCACTTAGAAGAATGCCTGCCTGATGCTTGCTTGTTTGCTTTTTACTGACCTAGAAAATGAGCCATTGAACTCAGGGCTCCTTCTCTCCCAAGTCTGGGTTCCACTCATTCTTTCAAGTTCTTTAAAATAAATTGATAAATCGCCTCAGTCCCTCAGCTCAAAGTTTTTGGTGTCCAATGGGCGGCCCCAACTCGATAAGACCAAAGCTGGACAGTGGGTGGGGCTGGCAAAGGGGCGGGACTTAGCTGCCGGTGCCTAGAATTGCTGTTTGGACTAGGCTGTCCTATGAAGAACCATGAGCTGGACTTGTCCACGTTGCCAGCAACCAGTTTACTTCGGTGAGGCTAGAACCAAGGAGTAAAGATAAGTGTGAGCCCCCGGGGTCCCTGTATCATTTGGGTGAGTGAATGAGAGAGAGAGAGAGAGAGAGAGAGAGAGAGAGAGAGAGAGAGAGAGAGAGA
>NC_022028.1:4035825-4047545 GCF_000317375.1 Microtus ochrogaster | reverse complement strand
TGTGTGTGTGTGTGTGTGTGTGTGTGTGTGTGTGTGTGTGTGTGTGTGTGTGTGTCTGCCACCAAGAGCCTAAGGCAAGAGGCACCAGGGTGGGCTGAAACTTTCTCCTGGAGATACTATTCATTGTCTCCAGAGGGCGAGACCGGCTGGGCTGGTTCCCCCAGAAAGCTGAAAGGACAAAAGGAGGGCACCTGGAGCTGAGCTGGACTCCTGACAGCCCCATCCACCTTGTTCCCCACAGCCGAGAAAGTGAGCTCCTTAGGCAAGAACTGGCACCGTTTCTGCCTGAAATGTGAGCGCTGCCACGGCATCTTGTCCCCTGGTGGGCATGCAGAGGTGAGGCCTGACCAGGGTGACAGCCCTCTATCACACCCCCCACCCTGATAGACCACAATTTCAGCCTTGGAAACCTGCCAAAGGCAACCTCAGCAAACAACATCAGGGGCTATTCACCTGATGGGCCTCATACCAGCCAAAATTTGGGAGTCTCAGTGATGCTGTTGGCCCATGGCTTTGAGGGAGGGGTAAGCGACTGCTCTTGTCTCCCACCCATACCCTCAATCCCTAGCCCACAGTGGCAATCTGACATACTAGCTCTCACCCATCACTATCAGAATAGTCATAGTGCACATTTGCACCTGAGGCCAGTAATGAAAAGGCCGGTGAGCATGTCCCCTGGCCCTGAATGACCCCTTCCTCTGCCTGTGCTTGTGCCCAGCACAACGGGAGGCCATACTGCCACAAGCCTTGCTATGGGGCTCTCTTTGGACCTAGAGGTAAGTTCCAGTCTAGAAGGGGCCGGGGCCTCAGAACTCTCCCTGTGGCTAGCAATTAGAGCCTGATTTCCCTTATTGGGTCTTCTCTCTACAGGGGTCAACATTGGTGGTGTGGGTTTCTATCCCAACAGTCCCCACGCTCCCTCCTCTACCAGCAGCATTTCCCTCAGCCCCAGCAACTTTAGACCCCCAAGGCCAAAGGCTGGCCTCCCCCAGGCCAAGAAAAGTAAGTGAAGGTGGGCTTCACCTGTCCTGCTCCCTGGACCTTTCAGACTGCAGTACACTGGGTCTCTTGCCCTCTGTGCCACAGGCCTGTGACTTGCTCTTGGCAGTCCTGTCAGTGGCCCTGGTTTTTGTTTTGTTTGTTTGTTTTTTTTTCTGTTCTTTCATGTGAGTTGACTTTAAAAGAAAAACTGGGCAGATAGCATGATCACTCTCATTTTTCAAGAAACACCCAGAGAAGACAGGTGACGGCTAATGAGAAGGAAAGCTGACCTGGAGTCTGGGCCCCTTCCCCAGCCAGAGCAGTAGAAGGAAAGGCCTAAAGTTAGGGCTCACTAGGGTGGGCCAGTTCCTCAGATTCTTCTCTATCTCTGTTCCTTATACTCCCCACAGTGGGCAGTGACACCATGCTCCCCAACACCTGACACCACTGCCCTGGGCAACTCCTGTATCAGCTCAGGTTTCCTGATGATTGAGTTACTGCCAGCACTGAAACGTTGAACTAGTGGGCTCCTGAGGCCCTGGGAGGGTGACAAGGCAGCAGGTAGTCCCCAGTGAAGATGACCAATAGGGTAGGATGAGTCTTGAGCTCAAGAGAGGCACATTCATGGCTGCCTGGGGTATGGTGTGGTGGGGAAGAATGGGCTTGGAAAGTGGACAGTGCCATACACTGGCAGGGGCTGGAGGGCTCTGCTTAGTGCCTGGTCCCCACCACAGCCCTATCTGGGGCCTCTTCCCATTAAAGGCCCTCCCTACATGAAGACATTTACTGGGGAGACCTCACTGTGCCCTGGATGTGGAGAACCTGTCTATTTTGGTAAGTGACAACAGAAACCTTGCTTAGGCAGCAGAGGGGGAGGGTGGTGACTTGAGGCAGGGAGTTGGCCTTGCCCTGTCCCTAGGATGGAAAGAGATACCACTTCTCTCTACCACCAGCAGAGAAGGTGATGTCTTTGGGCAGAAACTGGCACCGACCCTGCCTGAGGTGCCAACGTTGTAGGAAGACCTTGACTGCTGGGAGTCACGCAGAGGTGAGCAAGGCAGAAATGCAAGTTATGCTGAAGGAAGGAGTCCAGTAGGAAGAGACAGACTAAGGAGATTCTTTTTTTTTTCTGTCTTCCAGCATGATGGCATACCCTACTGCCACATCCCCTGTTATGGATACCTGTTTGGCCCCAAAGGTGGGCAGCCAGACCCCAGACACTGGGGCCTGTGGGAATGTGTGAAGAACTTCTTTTGTAGTCAGACATCCCAAGCTCCTCCCCTCTCCCTTTAGCCCTCAACACTCATTCCACCAAAGCCCTTGGTGACAGGACTTTCTCCTTCAGGTGTGAACATTGGCAATGTGGGCTGCTATATCTATGACCCAGTGGAGATAAGATCCAAATGAGCCATTCACGGGACTGATCATCCTAACTCAGGCCTCCCACCCTCTCTTCGGTCCACTGGAAGCTCTGGAATTCCCTAGTCCTTTTGGGAGGAAAACAGTGAAATCCCAGGGGTCTGGGCCTAGGCCCTGTGGTAGACCTGAGTCTGGACTTTCTCTGCCAATTTTTTGCTTCTCAATTCCTATCTGGATAAGCTACCCGACTTAGAATGGTGATCTCCTGGCTTCCCAGTTCCTTCTCCCAGCAATGCTGGAGTTTCCATATATACTCATCGAGGCCATTTATTGAGTCTCAGCTCCCTGGTTTCTCTAATAAAATGTTGACTCTCATAACTTTAACTCTGTAGGTATGAAGCCTAGACTGTGATAGGGGAGCAGGGGCACAAGCAGCTCCATCTGTTGGTCCCGTCCTTGGGCAGATCCTATCCCTGCACCAGAGACAGCACACCCATCAGTCTCGTGTACTAGAGATGAGCAGAGAACTGTCAGCAACATTCCTAGAATCCCCTTGTTCAGTCTGAGTGTGACAATATATCTTGTCTGCTAGGAAGTTTCATTTTCCACTTGGCAGGTGAACAGTGACAAAGCCAGAATCAGAGCTGAGGATCAAGTCAATGGAGGAATCTCTCCAAACCTCAATACTGCCCCAACCCAGGAGGCTTCTTAATTTACAGAATCCCCCATGCATGAGGGGTGCCCAGTGCATTCTGGGAGGCTGTCTTGTTGCTGGAGACTGAAAGAATACAGAAGGTGCCAGTGGCAACTTCATTTTTAGGCACAGGGCTGTGATGTCCCAGTCTCAGGAGCCTGACTTCTGTTTCTGGTCCCGCAGAGCTCCTTTGGAGGGCTATCTCTAGTCTCCCTCAGTTCCGGACCTGCATATCTTCTTCCTGAATACTGGACAGGACAAGGAGGAAGGAGGGGTCAGGAACATGGTGGGGTTTAGTCCTGGAGCCTTCAAGGACTGTCTCAGGGCTCCTTGCAAACAAGCACACACATTCCCATATGTGTCTGGACATACTCTGGTGTATCTCTTCATGGATGTCAGTATATACATAAAGATATGGACTTATGTTTGATTTTATGTATACAATTTACACACAGGGCATACACCTCAAAACACCTGTGTACACATGTACAGATGTCAAATGTAGCTGTGCAACTGTCTTCCCCTTGGCACTCAAGTGTTGGGCTTAGGCATTTGAACTCATGAATACCACACACATGCACATATACCTCTTTCTTTCTACATCCTGGATGGTTTCTGGCAGCTGTGCCACCTTTGTCTCGGGCAACAGGAGTGCAGCGCAGGCAGCCAGCAGGGCAATTCCCCCATAAGCAAGTTTGGGCAGCATCAGCCATACTCCATCTAGCAAGGCTGCCAGTGGGGCTAAAGAGGCCCCTAGCCGGCCGATGAGTGCAGTGAGCCCCAATCCTGTCTGTCTGTCCAAGAGAGGATGAGGGGGACATGCATCACAAGGCTCCCCTCCTGGGCTGGCAGCCCCTGATAGTGCCTTCTCACTCCCTACTCAGTACCCACCAGAGGATGGAACCCCCATTCTGCCAGAGTGCTGCTCAGGGACCGCTACGAGGAGCTATAAGCCGGTAATGTGGAAGGGAGATCTGTAGCTTACACCGAGGGGAGGCCCCTGCCTTGTACCCAGAGACCATCCCCAAGGGCTCTGCAACACCATGGGTAGGATGGGTATTTTTGGAACTGTTTTCTTCAAAGGAGCCCCATAAGGTTAATGTGGCCCAAGGTCACACAGTACAAAAGATAAAATTCCCTGTGCTCTCCAAGACTTGGGCAAACAACCACGATGTACCTGGCTGTAGCTAAAGAACAGATAGGGCAGTGTGACTGCAGATGCCTTTGTTAAGGCAAGTCAGTCGCCTGGGACCACAACTCACCTGAGCACAGTAGGGTACAACTCAGATGTGAACAGGTAGGCTGTAGTGAAGGCGGCTTCAGAAAACCCTTTTCCCAACAACAACAGAGCTGTGACCCAGTACTTGGTCCCTGGAGGGAAAGGGATTCTCGCAGTGATTCTAGAAACTAATCATTAGTTCCTAGATGTAATGATTCTAGGAACTCCCTGGGTGCAAGCCAGACTGTCTGCCCAGAGCAAAGACAAACTGCCAGGCCTCAAGACCTCAGCTCACCTGGAGACACCAGCAGGCTGATGCCAAAGGTCAGAGTGGCACCCAGCAGTGTTCCAGCCTCTGTGAGGCGGCGTCCCACATGACGCACGAGGAAGTAGACCATGATTTTGGAGGGCAGTTCCATAGCCCCCAACAGCAGCTGCGTCTGGTACACGTCCAGCCCCAGCTTGGACACATCCAGAATCAAGCCATAGTAGGCAAAGTTCACTCCAAACCTGAACAGAATCGCAAAGCTCTTCCAGAGCCCTTTTCTGCCTAGCCCCTCCTGCCTCTTGGCAGCCTAGAGATCCCCCTTCACTCCTAGTCACCCATAATCCCCAAGTAGGTTTCAGTGGCCAAAATGCCTTTACCCCAATCTTAGCAGCAACCCTGTGGCACAGGAACTGACAGCAACCAGTTCATTTCACAAAAATAGATGTCAAGTCACAGAGCTGCCTACTCCACTGGGCCTGCCTCTGTCAGAGTCCCCTCCCTGTCCACCCTCCCCAGTCACTCTTGGCCCTCACCTTTTTCACACCCAGCCCCAGCTCAGCCCCTCTTACCACACCATCATGCAGCACAGTGAGATGCGTAGGAGCTGCGGGGTTCGGAACAGGTCTAGGTATGAGGGTCTTCGCAGCACCCGTTCCACAGTGACCACTTTGTTCAGGACCTGGTGAGGGCGGGAGCAAGGCTGTGCGCTCTCTGCATCTCTCTCTCCCCAGCAGTACTGGGGATGGGGAGTACACGTGGAAGACCTGGAGTAAAGGAGATGGCCCACCAGAGCCAGGCAGGCTACTCTCCACTGGAAGACCAAGGCTTTTCTGGTCATGTATGGTGGGCCCAGGAAAAGGGGCACTTAGACACCCACCCTGGGCATTCTCTTATATATCCATTGTCACCCTTACCTCCTGGCTCAGGCTGTCCTCGCTCACAGGCTGCCCATTGAGCTTGGCACAGCGGAACAAGTATGTCCGGGCCTCCTCCACACGGCCCTGGGTTAGAAGCCATCGTGCAGACTCAGGTACCCACCTAGGGGAGAAGCCAGAGAACCCTTCAGCCAGAAACCAGCCTTGCAAGCTACCTCTACCTCCTGAGCTTCCAGACCATAGACTCCAGGTTCTCACTCATGCAGCCCCTTCTGCCTGAAAAGACATGGCCACCCCCAATCCTTGCCCTGGTCTCCTACTGTTCAGTCCCATGAACTCCTGTTTGGGCCCAGTTTAAAAGCTACCTTGCAGCCGGGTGGTGGTGGCACATGCTTTTAAGCCCACCACTCAGAGGCAGAGGCAGGTGGATCTACGAGTTTGAGGCTAGCCTGGTCTACAAAGTGAGTTGCAAGACAGTCAGGGCAACACAGAAACCCTGGCCTTGAAAAACAAAGCCACCTCTTCCCTGATTCGTTATTCAGGCCTAGAACCCACTCCCCAGTCTTCCAAGGTGTTCTTTGCTTACTCAACTGAATTTGTCTTTTTAAAAAAAAAAAAAATATTTATTTATTTATTTATTATGTATACAATATTCTGTCTGTGTGTATGTCTGCAGGCCAGAAGAGGGCACCAGACCTCATTACAGACGGTTGTGAGCCACCATGTGGTTGCTGGGAATTGAACTCAGGACCTTTGGTAGAGAAGGCAATGTTCTTAACCACTGAGCCGTCTCTCTAGCCCCCTCAACTGAATTTATCTTACCCTCAAAACCTTAGCCCCCAACACAGCCAACACTTCTGGCAGGAAGATGCAGGATGAGGGCTGGAGAAACATACTGATACACAGTTCCCCATTAGGAGGCAATAAAGCCCCCACCTTGCCAGGCCCTCCATTCTCCTGCCTTAGTTTCCACCACCATGCAGGCCGCGTCCCATCCTTGTCCCTTGAAGGCAAACCCCAGCCTCCACTTGACAGTGTCTGACTCTGACCACTGTCTTTCCTGTCTGTTTCTTACTACCTGTGCCTGTGTGTCTTCATCAGACCCTTGGCATTTGCCTTTCAGTTCCGGTCTGTTATCACTACCTCTCTCTGGCTCAGTCTCGGTCTCACCATGCCTGTGTCTTGTGCCATCTTCTTTCTATTGATTTCTGTTTTTCTGGCTTCTCTTGATATCGTTTTGTCTCTTGGTCCCCGTCTCTGTTTCTACATCTCTTAGTTTCTTTGTGTGTGTGTGTATGTGTGTGGTATATGCATGTGTACATATTTGTATGTGTGAACATATGTACACAGAGGCTAGAGGTGTTTGATCCCCTAGAGCTGGGCTTGCATGCTGTCTGATGTATGTCCTGGGAATTGAACTTGGGTCCTCCAGTGTGTGCTGTTACCAGGTAAGCCATCTCCTCAGCCTGTTTTAGAACCTTAGTCTAGTTAATTTTGTCTTGGTTGTATGTATCTGTCACTCCCAGCTGCTTGCAGCTCTCACCAGATGCTGATGACGCCTGGGACGCATGGCAGGGTGGCAGCTAGCAGAAGCCACCGCCAGCTCCGTATCAGGTACCCAACTAGTGCTAGCAGCAGCACTCCTCCTGTCCAGAAGATGGTGCTGATGACACCAGCCACAGTGCGGTGTTCCACATCCAGCCATTCCAGCTCTAGACCCGGAGCCATGGAGCCATCGGAGACAGGAGACAGGAAGACAGTTAGCAAGGGCCAGATGGGCTCATCTAATTCTATCAGCCTCCCACTGGCCCTGCAAGCCTTCCCATGTTTATCCGCCTCACCCAGTGGTAACACAATGATGGTGAAACCAGCCAGGGCTGAGCCAGTGAGGGTTCGGGTGATGACAAACATGATGTAGTTGACTGAGGCGGCAGATGCCAGGGCCAGCACCAGGGAGCTCACATAAGCCACCAGCAAAAGCTGGCGCCGGCCAAACCTGCAAAGGGCCGTTGCAAAGTCAGATCCCATTGGGAGGGAGCCCCCTTTGCCTGGTCCCTTATTTATCTTGTGCCTGTCTAACCTGTCAGCCAAGTGTCCGTACACCACAGCCCCGAGCAGCACCCCGACGAAGAAGCAGGTGGAGGTAATCTTGTTTAGCCCTCTCTGCTCGCACACCAGGTCCCACTGCACACAAGCGAGGAAGGGGCTATTCATGTGGGTGAGTCCCTCTCCAGCCAGCACCAGTCTCTCCTCTCCAGGCTCCAGGGCAACTCTAACATTCCGGAAGATACCCCATTCCTGACTAGCAACCTCAGAATCAGAAAGGGAAGGCTTTGCCTCTCCCTGGACCATCACCACTGCCCAGGAATCCTGCTGTCCTCTCCCTCCCCCACCCCCAACCCCGGGAGACTCTATCTCCACCCACTCTTCCTTTCTGGATGAATCATGTAAATCTCAGACCTGGTCCTGGAAATGAGGGAGAAGGGAGAAATGGAGGCCTCTGTAGTTTATCCATCTCTTACTGTAAGGATATCCTCCTCGACTTTCTGTTCCAACACTCTGGAGCCACCTTAGCCCTCCCCTGCCTTCATCAGCTCCCAGTGAATATAACAGATGAATTTCTCAGTCCAAACCCAGACCTCAACTCAGGGCTTTCCATCCATAGACTCTACACACAGGCAAGCAAAAACTCTCAGAGCAGAAGAAGGTTATTTCACACCCACACAACAACCCCCAAGGTAGTGAAGGCACTAACGCATCCCACACCCTCTGGGCTCAAGTACCTCAGTTGCAATGGTGGAGGAGAATTCTGAGCGGTTGTACTCCCAGCCCTGAGAGCAGGGTACTGTTGTGGGTTCACCCTCAGGCTCCCCAGAGCTGTGTGCCCCTGTCGCCAAGGTGGTATTGGGGAGAGCCTTGGGATGGGCAAAGCGGAGGCAGGAGCTAAAGCTGCCGTCAGTTTCCCGGGGTAGATGGGCATCCAGCCACAAGTCCTGGTGAGTGAGGTTGGCAGGGGCACCAGGCAAGGCACAGTGGTGAACAGGCACAGCGGCTATGAAGACGGGCAGGAGGAAATGCATAGGCAGCAGCACCCGGGGCAGGGCCATTAGCATCAGATTCCGCAGCTGGAAGGGGCCAAAGCCACCCACCTTGTCCAGGATCTCCTCAAAGCCCATGCTGCCCACCCACCAGGTGTCCCTCTGTCGTGCCTAGCACAGCTCAGACTGCTTGAGACATGGACCCTTGGACTCTGGAGGTGGAAATGGTTATACTGACAAGGGGAGAGTCTATAGCCAGAGTCCAGCCCCCAGGGCTGGCCCAGGCCTGGGCCCTCCCCCATCATCCATACTACAGATCCTACCTTGCTAGTCGTGTCTACAGGGAAGGGCTACCATCCACCAGAGATCATAGTGTCTATGGAGCTGGCCTGTATACCCTGAGCCTCAGAAACCAGGCAGGAGAGCCAAGGACCAGCATAGCAGGGCAGCTGGGTATAGAGGAGACACGGAGACCTTAGCTACTTGCTGTCTAAGAGGAGGAAGTCCCCTGGACACTGTGCCTGGTGTCCTGGATGGCCTTTGTACTGTGACTTTTTGGTTAACCTTGACTATTTGCAGCCAAAGCAGAGCTTGGCCCACAGCCCAGGATTCAGGATGAGGGCTGGACTTCCTTATGTAAGGGAGTCATCCACTGAACCCCAAGTTTTCCTTATACCTCCCACACATGGATGGAGAGGATGCTCTGACTTAAGTCAGCCCAGGGACTGTGCTAGCCCCTCTTGGGGTCTCAGGAACACTCTCCAGCCCCCCAGTCTGCCTCTTTTCAAGAGCGTCCTAGAGAAGCCATTGGAGTGCTGGTTTCCTCAGTGTCGCCAAGAGTTCAGGTAGTACCTGCGGAAGGGTTTGTTCCTGCTGACACTCCAGTGTTCTCATTTACTGGGCCAGTTAGTTTTCTGTTAACTTGTCATAACCTGTACTTAACTGAGAAAATGACTCATAATATCTACCAGTAGTAGACAGGAAAGTCTATAGAACATTTTCATAATTGCTGATCATTTGGGGAGGGCCCAGCCCATTGTGTGTGGTGCCCGTAGGGCCCGGGTCTACCCCTGCTCCTGGGGTTCATCTTGAGGACAGTTTCTGGTCAGCTAACTAAAGCATTCTGTTTGTCCTGTGCTCCCTCTGCCCCGCCTGGTGATTAGCTGTAGGGCATTGTTGACTCCATCTTTGTGTGGTAATTTCCCACCTGCCTGGGCAGAAATCCTTGTGCAGCAGCGAGGTACATAAGGATTTCCCCAAGGTTGAATAAATGGCATTCGGCTGATCTCCTTTCAAATGACCCAGGTCTCTTGTGTGTTCTTTCAATCTCCAGGCCCTTACCTGACTAGCGCACAGTACAGTGGCACGTGAACTGTACCGAGAGGGTAACACAGAATCGGGTGTTAAGGGTGCCATCCCTCGTGGTGCCAACCCTGGGCTGATGGTCCTGGGTTCTATAAGAAAGCAGGCTGAGCAAGCCATGGGGAGCAAGCAGTAAGCAGCACCCCTCTATGGCCTCTGCATCAGCTCCTGCCTCCGGGATCCTGCCCTGTTTGAGTTCCTGTCCTGACTTCCTTCAGTGATGAACAGCAATGCTGAAGTATAAATGAAATATGCCCTTTCCTCCCCGAGTTGCTTTTGGTTATGATGTTTTAGTGGCATAATAGACAACTAAGTCACCTACCCTGAACAAAAGCAGGGTGGAAGCCAACGATGTCACACATATCCTAAGTTGATTCCCCAAATGCCAAAGCTCCTTTAGGTGGCCTTTGAGAAAAGGCCACTATTTTTTTTTTAATTTGCAAAGCACTGGGTGGTGGTGGCACATGCCTTTAATCCCAGCACTTGGAAAGCAGAGGCAGGCAGATCTCTGTGAGTTCGAGGCCAGCCTGGTCTACAGAGTGAGTTCTAGGACAGCCAAGGCTACTCAGACAAACCCCGTCTCAAACAAAACAAGACAAAAGTTGCAAAGCACTGACTTAAACTATCTCCCACTTTGAACAGATAAAGACACCAAAGACAGGGTGGGGACACTGGGGTTGCACAGTGACAAAGCCACAGAGTCAAGAAAGGACCAGGAACCCAGACACACACACCCAGGTCCAAGCTGCCGACTGGTTATGTCCCAGTCAGCTCCAGGCACCCCCAGACACACACAGAGAAAGCTCAGAGGAAAGACTCGATCTGCAGTGTTTGATGGGTGCAGATTGACAGACACACCACAGTGAGGGTAGGGTCATTCCCTGACCTGGGAGGCAGGAAAGAGGGGCAGGGCAGGGTGATAAAAGCACAGATGTTTGCTTAGTCTTGTGCAACTCAGGCATCCTGGCGGGACACAGAGGTACTACAGACACCTCTGCCCTTTCGGAATCAGAATCAATAAGAAAGTTCAAATAGGTCGTACAAACCTGGAGGAACGTGTGTGTGTGTGTGTGTGTGTGTGTGTGTGTGTGTGTGTGTGTGTATGTGTTGAAAAGGGGTCACAAGTGGGTCTTGGGAGGCAAAAAGAGGCTCAGCTAAAGACCTGGACTTTCTGCCTGTCTTAGGGTTTCTATGACTGTGAAGAGACACCATGACCACGGCAACTCGTATTAGGAAAACATTTAATTGAAGGGCTCGCTTACAGTTTCGAGGTTTAGTCCATCATTATCATGGTGGGAAGCATGGCAGTGCGCAGGCAGACATGGTGTGTAGTCCAGGTTAACCTTATACTCACTGTGTTGCTTAAGATGACCTTGAATTCATGATCCTCTTGTCTACATCCCAAGTTGGGATTCAAGGCAAGAACTGCAATGCCTAGTTCAGATGTTTTATTTGGGTGATTTACTGTTATACTATAATAATAATAATATTGAATAAATAATAGCACAGTGGTCACCTCTCCCTCTTTACCTTGGCTCTTGGTAAATCTAAACACACAAGCCTTTTTCAGGGAGAAATTTAGTACTGACTTGTCCTGGTTTCATCTTTCCTGACCCCACTCAGCATGGCAGCATTCTTCTCTAATGTCATTGAGAATGACGGCCACGATGATCATAAAACTGGTGCTTGTGACTCAGCCAGGCTCTCCACATTCCCTCCTGCCCATGGGAGGGCCGGCTGAGGACAAGTGGAACCCTGGGCTTGGGAACCAGGTTTCTTCACAGCAGCTCTGCGTTCTATCTGCCTAAATGCTGACCTCCATGTACACCAGTGGCTTTGGTGGTGAGTTTTCCCCTTCCAACTCCCAACCACAACCTTCATGGCTACGGGTGAGCCCTTCGCTAACATTCATCTCTGGTTGCTT
>NC_022028.1:4034996-4035290 GCF_000317375.1 Microtus ochrogaster | reverse complement strand
AAAAAAAAGTGGCTTCTCCATACAACATGTGGCTGCCACAATTTTGACTGAGGTTAGGTGACTTTACTGCCATCTTAACTGAGAGCCAGGTCAGGTGACTAAGTCCTGCCATCTTTTCTGAGGTATTCCCTGCGTGGTTCCCAGGTACTGACTCAGTTACATGTATGTTTTGCGCAGTGGCATGTCTTTGGTAGGGCCCACCAAGAACATCCACTTTGCCCAATTCCTTTTCACTGTGTGTACATACATAAAACTTAAATACACCTATGTTTACTGTTAGATGTTATAATTGTC
>NC_022028.1:4029183-4034395 GCF_000317375.1 Microtus ochrogaster | reverse complement strand
AGGCTCCAAAACCACAGAGAAACCCTGTCTTGAAAAAAAAAAAGGAAGGAGGTACAGCTACATTTCAGTGTGGTTTGTGAGCAGACTGCTGCAGCTTGCTTGCTGGCAGGGACCTTGACATGCCATAGAGTTGTGGCAATAAACATGGCTATAGCCAGTACCTCTGCCATGAGGCTGGAATCTCAGAAAGCTAAGGAATGGGCTGGATCCAGCCATTAAAGCCATGGCTTTAATCCTCTTCATATTGCTTAGAAAATAGTCATGTGGTCAGAAAAAGAGAGATATACAGTAAAGAGAGATTCAAAGATGAAGAAAACTTCTAAGTGGTTTACAGTGTGTTAAAAATATTTGCAAGCTTGGGAGAATTAAGAAAAAGGTTAAAGTCCTTAAAATAGAAAAGAAAGAGAGTAGTTGGGTGTGGTGGCACACACCTTTAATCCCAACACTTGGGAGACAGAGGCAGGCAGTCCTCTGTGAGTTCAAGGTGTGGTGGCACAAGCCTTTAATCCCAATGCTTGGGTGGCAGAGGCAGAGAGACCTCTGTGAATTCAAGGTATGGTGGTACACACCTTTAATCCCAGTACTTGGGAGGCAGAAGCAGGTGGATCTCTGTGAGTTCAAAGACAGCCTGGTCTACAGAGAGATTTCCAGGACAGCCAAAGATATACAGAGAACCTGTCTCAAAAATTAAAAGTAAAAATAAAAGAAATAGAGGTTAAAATAAAGCCACGTAAAGATGAAAAATGCACAGAGAATTTTGATACTGTATATTATTATGCTCTCTTTGAATTGTTTGAATGCTGAGGAAGGAGCAACAGCTGCTAAAAGATATTTGCTTATAAATGCAGCTGAATTAATCCAAGAAAGGTATTTTGAAAATGTCTTGACTTCAAAATTGAAGTCAAAGGGTATGTTACTTTGGAGAAGAGATTTTGCTTTTGTTTCCACAGGAAATGAGAGGCTGTGGATTCATTCCGAGTTAAGAAAAATCAGGTTTCATCAAGGAAGACCGCCTGAGAAATCTCCGGTAGGAACAGATGGCCTGGATGTCTGAGTTCTACATCCAGAACAGGTTCAAGATGCTGCTTGAGATGATCAAGTCTCACAGGGTACTCCAGTCAGGACTTTATCATAATTCTAAATTTTCTTTAGGCCCCCATAAGATTATCAGCACCCCCAACCAGCAGGAAGTAGCCTGGAAAACTATGCCCACACTCCCCCAAATGGACTATGGATGAGGAAGTGGTGCAGGACAATTGTCTGTATTCTGTCAATTATGTTTTAAATAAATGCTAATTGGCCATTAGCCAGGCAGGAAGTAGAGATGGGACAACCAGATAGGAAGTAGAGGCAGGTCAATGAGAACAGGAGAATTCTGGGAATGAGGAAGCCCATTCCTCCCCAGTTCTGCCCAGACACAGAAAAAGGAAGATGTGACCTACCCCGCTGAAAAAGGTACTGAGCCATGTGGCTAATGTAGATAAGAATAATTGGTTAATATAAGTTATAAGAGCTAATAAGAAGCCTGAGCTAATGGGCCAATCAGTTTATCATTAAAAAAACATGACATGGCTATACCTGCCTAAGCTTATGGTCTCACAAGACAGTTTCAAAGCCACTACAATGGCAAGCACCTGGGAACCTGAGCTAAATTTGCCAGCCGGTCATAATCTGTAGTGGGACTTTGGGACCGCTGAACATAGCCTGTGTCCTGCTCAGGCAGAGAAGGCAATGAGGGACTGGCCACTTGGTCCTAAGTACCCAGGCAGGATGGCCAAGAGGCAGAGGGAGCATGACCATGTACTGCCCAGCTTCAAGCCCAGATCCCAGTTTCAAGCCTGACAGTCAAGCTGCAAAAAAAGTAGCCTTGGAGGAACTGTAGTTCTGGGTGTCTTTAAAAATGTAAATGAGCAAGTTAGGTCTGTCAGCTAGGCAGACTTGCAATTTGGATTAAAAAATAGTTTACAAACTTTTAAGAAAACGAACTTTTGGGGGCTGGAGAGATGGCTCAGTGGTTAAGAGCATTGCCTGCTCTTCCAAAGGTCCTGAGTTCAATTCCCAGCAACCACATGGTGGCTCACAACTATCTGTAAAGAGGTCTGGCGCCCTCTTCTGGCCTTCAGGCATACAGACAGAATATTGTATACATAATAAATAAATAGTTTAAAAAAAAAAAGAAAAAAGAAAACGAACTTTTAAGAAAACAATGGCTGAACTTATTTAAAATTTCCTATGGGGGCTGGAGAGATGGCTCAGTGGTTAAGAGCACTGTCTGCTCTTCCAGAGGTCCTGAGTTCAATTCCCAGCAACCACATGGTGGCTCCAAACCATCTGTAATAAGATCTGGCGCCCTCCTCTGGCATGTGGGTATACATGGAGGCAGAAAGTTGTATACATAATAAATAAATATATCTTTAAAAATTTCCTATGGGAGATCTTGAGCCACTAAGTAAAATCCTTAAAGGGAACAGTGAATCAGATTCCACTAGACAGCTTGCAGAAGCTCCAGACAGATACTCACACAGGTAGAGTATGCTATACAAAACCAGCAAGTACATTATATTAATTATGATCAGCCTTGGCAAGCATGTATATTACCTACAAAACTTACTCCTACAGTAGTTTTATGGCAAACGGTTTACTTTTATGGCTATACCTTCATGTGTCACCAGTTGAGGTATTAAACCCTTATTTTGAAGCAGCATTAGCTTCAAAATAAGAGCCGGATGGAATCTAGGAGATATTTTGTCAGAGTATCAGCTGTAATGGTTTAGATAAAGTGCAGCAGGCCACAGGGAGAGACAGACAGATAGGCACGCCACAAGACCACACCGCAGGGAACCATGCAACGGTGTGCGAAAAATTGTGGAGGTCCAAAAATGTGAGCCTATTTTCACCTTGACCAAAGGTCAGAGTTGGAACATACTTCTATTCTTCAAGGTTATTGTGTTTCTACCTCAGACAAAGGTCCCACCAAGATTTAGATCAGAGCTCTGCTCTCTCAAGATTATTGTCAACAGGTGTGGCTAATATCCAGAGCTGGTATTTCAGGAATAGAGAAGTTCCTACCTCAAACAAAAGTCTAAGGATCCAAATAAGTACCAGTTCTCTCATGGAGGTAACACTGGATTCCACCTAGGAAGTGGTTTACCTACGGAATGTTTTGGTCTAGGGTGTAAGCATGACTTGTCCTCACAACAGAATGTTGAACTATGGATATAGCCTGTGACCTTCAACTGGTCTTTACTAATATTTCTAAATCCCTACACTCCTCCCTGGCAAGTGGGAGTATCTTTGTCGAGGCTGGTCCCCAACAGTTGTGTGTGTGTGTGTGTGTGCATGTGTGTGGGGTTATGTCTATTGCGTGTGTATGTGTGTAAGTGTGCATAGGTGTGTGGGTGTATGTAAGTGTGCATAGGTGTGTGGGGTTATGTGTATAATAAGTGTGTGTAGGTTTATGTCTTATTGAATGTGTATGTGTGTAAGTGTGCATTCGTGTGTGGGGTTATGTGTGAATTGAGTGTATGTAAGTGTGTGAGGGGTTATGTGTGTATTGAGTGTGTGTAAGTGTGTGGGGGTTTTATTGAGTGTGTGTAAATGTGTATAGGTGTGTTTGGTTATGTGTGTATTGAGTGTATATAAGTGTGTATAGGTGTGTGTGTTTGTGTATGTGTGTGTGTGTGTTGAGCTGCTGAGACTGGGCTTGTCTCCTAGTTCCCTCTCACCCATGGATGAATCTCAGAGCCTTGCATGCCCTTCCCATCACCTCGTGCAGTGCCCAACACTGCTGAGAACTGAAAAGGGATAGGCTGACCTCCTTTAGCCATGGCCTGGTTGCCCTCAGCGTTTTTTTCTTACCTCTCTTCCTCCCCTTCCTCTCTTTATCTCCTCCCCTCCTTCTCTCCCTTATTTTGAGATAGCATCTCACGCTGTAGCCCAGGCTGTCTGTGAACCCAGGGTAATTCTCCTCCCTTAGCTGCAGAGGGAATACTGGGGTTGCAGGTGCAAACAATGCTGGCTTCAGTCATAGTTCTTGTTCTGGCCTTGACCATGAGAAGCCAGTGGAGAAATCTCAGCAGAACCTGCACCCTGTTTCCCTCTGATGTCCCCTCTGCTTGACAGGAGTGCCTCCTGGGGTTGGAGAGACCAGTCAGTGGCTAAGAGCACTTGCTGCTCTTGCAGAGGACATGGGTTCAGTTCTTGGCCTCCACATGGTAGCTCACAACCATCTGTAACTCTAATTCTAGGGGGTCCAATGCCCTCATCTGGTCCCCACCGGCACTGCATGCACATATAGATGCAGGTATTGATATTCATACATATAAAATAAAAGTTAATAGTTTCAATTATTTTATTTTTTGAGACAGGGTTTCTCTATGTAGTACTAACTGTTCTGGAACTCCCTCTGTAGACCAAGATGACCTAGAACTCAGAGATTCTCTAGCCTCTCCCTCCTGAGTACTGGGATTAAAGATGTGTGCCACCACCACCTGGCAAAAATAAATCTATTAAAAAAGCCCCTCCCACTGTTCTTTGTCTCCATCTAGACCCTGCCAAGATGACCTTGTCGAAGCCAATTTCCTCTCTGGGTCCCTATCTCACCCAGTCTTGTCTTTGGTCATGAAACAGAAAAGAGAAATCTTTCTTAGGGAGAGTTAGGAGATATACCAGGGATTTTGCACTCTGCCCTCGACCCCCAAGACAGGGTTTCACTGTGTAGTCCTGGCTGTCCTGAAACTCACTCTGTAGATCAGGCTGGCCTCAAACTCAGACATACAACTGCCTCTGCCTCCGGACTATTGGGATTAAAGGCCAGCACCTCCACTGCCCCCCACGATGAACAAATTCTTATCTGTGGACATCAGGGAGTTCCTCCAACTGAGCTAGACTTTGGCAAGTGACTTTGGCATGTGCTGGGATCCTAGGGAAAGGGCTGAGCAGAGCAGAGTCCCCTTAGCTGTCTTAGGTGGTGTAGCCCACCCTTCCAGGGCCTGGGCCAGCTCCGCCTCTCCTCCCATCTTGTGCTCTGTGGTTTTTGCTTGTGACCAATAAGCTACATTCTCACACCTGGTGTGGGAGGTCCTTCTGTTTGTGTGCTGCTTTCATTGGTTAATGAATAAAGAAACTGCCTTGGCCTAGTTGATAGGGCAGAACTTAGGTAGGCGGGGTTTTTGTGTTGCTTTCATTGGTTAATGAATAAAGAAACTGCCTT
>NC_022028.1:3989318-4028982 GCF_000317375.1 Microtus ochrogaster | reverse complement strand
GGGTGTAAGCTAGCCAGGCGGCTGGGACAAACAAGGGGCCCTCTCCTTGTAACACACACCCGTGCACATTGCTCATGCTGCTGCCTCAGCTGGGAATGCCCCCTCCTCTTCAGCTGCCCACTTTTATCTGTCCAGGATTTGGTTTGAGAGACACATTTGGATGCAGGTGGTGCTGCGGCTAGGCGAGGGTGCTCAGGGAAGCTAGGGCGAGGATGTGCAGGGAAGCCCAGCCGACTCTTTCTGAGAAACCTGAAACTGCAATTCCTTCTGCTTCAGGTATGCTCAGAGCAGCACAGCGGACAACAGACACCCAGGCACCGCATGCTGGCAGGATAAGGAGCAAGCTGGTAATCTGTGAGCTCATAGGAAGACCTCAGGAGAGAAAGGTGTGCTCCAGCTGGCAGCTCCCATCCCCAAGCGGCATTCATTTGAACCTCCACAGATCTGATTTCTGATTCCAATCCTCCAACAACTGGTTCTGGCAGAAGGATTTATCTAAATGATCTCATCCCACCAACAAGAGGTACGTGAAGACCGTCCCCCACCTCAGGATCTTACTGACCTCCATGTGGAGACTGTCCCCACCCTGAGGTCATACTTAGCTCCGTTCAGCTGCTCCTGTCAGACCTGCCCTGGTGACCCACGGATGGTGACCTCACTGTTCAAATATGATAAGCCAGTCTTCCTCATGAATGCCGGACAGTGGACAGAGACGCACGCCAGACAGGAACAGCGGCCACTGAAGATGGAAGTACAGCCACATCGCCTCGGGGTCCTCCAGCCTCATTTCGTCCATGGTTCTTTGACACAGCAGTCTCAACTGTTTGCTTTTCTTTCTTTTTCTCTTTGGATTTGATAATTTTTGTATCCTATAAAATTCATTGTATAAATATATTTTGCTACACAGTTAATCCCTAAAATATAGTTTATTCATTCATTCATTTGCTTGTTTTTTGAGACAGAGGCTCACTATATTGCCCTGGCTGGGCTGGACCTCACTATGAAGACCAGGCTAGCTTTGAATTCACAAAGATCTGCCTATCTATGCCTCCTGAAATCCTGACTAGTTTGTTTTATCTTGTACATATGTATTTTGAAAGGTAATTTTAAATCTTTGCATGTGTGTCTGTGTATGGTGTGCGTGTGTCTGCACGTGCATCGTGCTTGTGCCCACGCATGTGTGTGTGTAGGATGAAGGCACATATGTGGAAGTCAGAGGAACCCGGGACATTAGTCCTCACTTTCCGTCTCTTGTTCACCACAGGGCATGCCATGCCAGCTGGTCCAGACTGCAGATGCTCAATGAGTGTCTGGCTTTGTGTGCATCTGAGGACCTGATCCATCTTCACGCTTTAGTGGCCACCACTCCACCCAACTTTTCAGTTATAAAACTCTTTTATGTGTACAGGTGTTGTGCCCGCCTGTGTCTTTGCATTTTGTGCACACCTAGAGCCTGCAGAGGCCAGAAAGGGGCCTCGGCTCCCTCTACAGTTGGCAGCACAATTGTAAACTGTCACGTGGTTTCTGGGAGTTGAAACCAGGTCCTCTGGAAGAACAGCCAATACTCTCAGCTGCTGAACCATCTCTCCAGTCCCTCGAACACCTTTTATTTTCTTTTGGAGACAGGGTATCTCTTTAGAACCCTGGTGGTCCTGGAACTTACTACCGACCAGTAGACCACGTTGGCCTTGAACTCACAGAGACCCACCTGCCTCTGCCTCCCAGGTGCTGGGATTAAAGGCACAGTTCAGCTTCCTTGAAAACTTTCAAACATAAAAAATAATTTTTTTTTTAAAGAGGCACATCCAACAAAGAGTCGTTCTTCGTGTTCTCAGGCTGAGCTTCCTGATGGGAAGATGACCTTGAAATTCCAATCCTCCTGCCTCTGCCCTCTGAGTGTACGTCAACACACCCAGTATATGCAGTGCCAGGATTCAAACCCAATGTCTTGTGTATGATAGACTAGCCCTCTACCAAAATGAGCTATATCCCAAGCCCCCAGGAGGTGTATCTACAGACAGAAAGTAGATTGGTGGTAGCCTGAGGCTGTGCGTGCAGTAGAAACGGTGAGTGATGGGCAGGGAATGTTCTACAATTGACTGTGGAAATGGGAACACACTGAGTTGTGTGACTTAAGTTGGAAAGCTATATGTAAGTTATATAACAACAAAATACTTTTTTTTTCAGAGACAGGGTTTCTCTGTGGCTTTGGAGCCTGTCCTGGAACTTGCTCTGTAGACCAGGCTGGCCTTGAACTCAGAGATCTGCCTGCCTCTGCCTCCCAAGTGCTGGAATTAAAGATGTGCACCACCACTGCTCAGCCCAAAATAACTTTCGAAAGATGGAGGAGGTTGGGAAAGATGGCTCAGATGGTAAAGGTACTTGCTGCAATGACCACCTGAGTTTAAATTCTGGGGACCCACGTGGTAGGAGAGAGCTGATCCCTGTAAGTTGTACATGCACACTTTGGCACACATGTGCACACACACACATTTATATATTATATATTTTAATGTATACAAATATGTATATTTACATGTTTTTGTTTAGTTTCTCTTTGTTTTATTTATTTATTTATTTTTGATTTTTTTGAGACAGGGTTTCTCTGTGTAGCTTTGGAACCTGTTCTGGAACTCACTCTGTAGACCAGGCTGGCCTCAAACTCACAGAGATCTGCCTGTCTCTCCCTCCTGAGTGCTGGGATTAAAGGCGTGTGCCACCTCTCTCTGGCCTGATTTAAAAATTAACAATAACAGCTTTGAAATGAAGTGAAGCTGGAGACTGCTCAGCAGGAGAGCACGTGCCTAGCCTGCATAAGACTCTGAATTCAATCCCGGGGTCGCAGGTCGGGGAGGAAGTGTACTTCAGTGCACACTGCTGGAGATAAAGCCATGTTTCTGGACAGCAGATATAATATGCTCCTCTTTTATTTATAAGAAATATATATGGACAGAAAGAGATAGGTATTGTTACAAACATAAAAAAAGGTCCGTGATGGTCCACACCAAGCTGCTCACAGGGCTCTGGCTGGTCAGGGTCATGCACAGGGTTGTCTGTATTTGATATGCTTTTAGCATTTACTACGAGTATGTCCTGCTCCGGACATGTTAAACAAGAAGGAAAGAGAAAGTACATCGGGCCCTGCCAAAGGCCCCAAAGTCCACTGGTATTCAAGTTAGAGGAAAGGGGTCCCAGGAGGCTGAGGTTCTGGATAGCCAAGAGCAGTACCCCAGGGAGAGTGGGCTTTCTAACCTGGATGGTGTCACTTCCCAGCTGTGTGGCCCAGAGCCAGGCCTGGCGAGAAACCGTTTTTGTCCACTAAGCAAAAAGACTCACTTATGGTGAACTTAGGATTCAGAATACAAAGGGTACTTCCTGTCTCTCCCCATGTAATCCTCCCTCATCCAGCCCATCTCCTGTCGGGATCGACACACTCAGCATCCAACTGCCTTGCTGTCCCAAGAGCCTCACGGCCTCACACATTTCTGAGCTGTGGGACTGGCCCGTAAGAACATGAGCTGCTTCCTTCAGTTTGAATCCCTTGACACCCCACAGTGGAGTCCCTGTCACATGTACCACAGTCCCAACCAACGGCCATTAAGACTGCTCGAGTCATTTCTTTTTCTGGTCCACAATCTCTTACCAAAACCATTGCCATCACAGAAGAAGGATAGATGAAATACTTTTTTTAAAGGAAGAAAAGCAGTTCCATGCATAGTCCATATATTATAAATAGGGTCAAGAGCAGTGTCTCATAATCAAAGACATTAATAACACCACCTAACTAAGCATACTCACCTGGGATCCCAGCACTTGGGAGGTTGAAGCAGGAGGATGGCACATTGAGGCCAGCCTGGGCTACCTGGCAAGACTTTGTCTCAAATTTTTTTTTCACTGAAAACATGTATAAGTGAAATTAATAAATATAAACAGCTTGCCATGGCTTTTGGTTTCTTTTTTCTTTCTTTTTTCTTTTCTTTTTTTTTTTTTTTTTTGAGACAGTCTTGCATTTAGCCTAGGCTGGCCTGGAATTTACTGTGTGGTCAAGGCTGACCTTGAACTTTCAAAAAATCCCCCTGCTTTTGGGTCCTGTGGCTACTAGGATTACAGGCCTGAGGCCACCATGCCTGGCTTCTCCATTGGGCGTTGATGCCAAGCGAGCATGTACCACCCAAGGCAAACTCCCACTGTTTTCTCTTCTTGGGTTTCAGATGCGTAGACAAGGCTCTGCAGACACGGTGGGTGACTTTGGACGTGTGTTGTTTTGCGAGTGTACCTGTAGGATAAACTTGCAGATGGGCAGAGGCCGAGTCACAGGCATTGGTCAGGGCGGGTTATGCTGTGGCGTTTGTTGCCTGTGAGCCGCTACACCTTCTGCCTCTTCAGAAACTCACTTCTATCTGCTTCTTCTAGGGCAATGATAGTTTTGCTTCTCTCTTCTCTCTGTGCCAGCCCAAATGGAGTCTACAGCCTTCAGCAAAGACAGCCAAGGAGCCGAGTGCAAGCTTTGCCAGGATAGCTCTTCCTTCTGTGAGACTCTGAACTCATTATGTATACCAGACCTGCACTTCTGCTTCCTTCTCTGTGGAGATGACATCTCTGCCCATTGGCACCATCCGACAGTTTCTCTCCTGCCCACCCCCGCCCTCAGGGGCTGGGCTTTGCCCTGCCCTTCCTAAAGCGAAAAACAAACAGACCAACAAAAAGGTCCACAGGCTTTTTAATGGTGTAATGGCTACTTCCCTTTCGAGACCCCCACCTAGTTATGACAGCGACTTCCAAGGCGTTGATGTCAGGGGCACAGGGTGGGCGGAGGCCATGCAATGACTGGGAGGGGTGGCCAAGGACTGGTACATTCTGTTTGGCATGTAAACATTCTTCTGTTGCTTCCCAGGGAGGGGGAGGGCAACTCCCTGTGCCCCAACATATGCCCAAGGGGCTCAGGAGACTGAGCAAGCCAGGCCCCTCAGGAGGAGCTGGAGAGCCATGTGCCTGGGGCACGGCCCTTCTCCTGTACCCTCTGCACATGGTACGGCTGGGGAGGGAAGGCGCATTAAGGTGAATACACCCCACATCTGAGCCAGTGACTTAAGCAGTCAGGATGGGGACATAAGGGATGGTGGTGGTCGCTTGACACTATCAGAGAGGAGGGGTAGGAGCCTGAAGGGCCTACTGCAGGGTGGATGATTCTCAAAGAACAGGCTTCAGCTGGGGGCAGGACATTGGCTTCCTCTGCCCTGGTTCCTTCCTGGGAGAAGCACTTAGTCCCCTCACCACCCACCTCTGCTGGTCTTCTGTCCCTCTTTCCTCCTCGTCTGATGATACTATTGACTCAGAGGCCTGAGGTTGGGTGGAGCCCTGTAGGGGTCTGGAATCCCAAGGGTAGACTGGAGGCCTGAGGTTGAGTGGAGCCCTGTGGGGGTCAGGAATCCCAAGGGTAGACTGGATATTGCCTCTGCGCCAGCTTGATCGCTGGGTGAAGCTGGGGTGGGGTGACCCTGGGGCTTTCTCAGGCCTCCCTTTCCTCCCATCTCCAAGCCAGGGTGTTGTCGGCCCTCCAGCAGAAGTGAGACTGTGGGGAGCCCTACATTCACGGTTCAGTTGGTGGCAAGGAGCAGGCCCAGGACCTGGGCACCAAGGGTCATGCCCTGGTCCCCACCTGGCATGAACTGATTGTCATTCATAAAAGCCCTGGGTAGGAGGAAGTGAACCCTCTACTCCTCTGCTGGGCTAGAGGGCGACTAGAGGGGGCCTCGGGGTGACAAAGATAACTGAATCCAGAGAGGTTTCCTGAGTGTTCTGGGAGCTTCTACATCAGTGTGGGATAGACCACAAAGACTATCCACCCTGGTGTCCTCCCCAGACTGGTCTGCAGAGCAGCTTTCTTGGCACAGAAGCAACTGCCCAGACCCTCAGAACTCCATGAGGAGTTCAGCCAGCACCAAGCGGCTCCCAGTAGGTCATCTTGGGTGTAGACGTGGCCAGACCGCTGGTCCTCTGAGGCCTCTCTTTCTCCTGAATGTCTTGGTTTGCTCTCTGTCACTCAGGGAAGGACAGGAGGACCAGAACAGGGGATAGAGGCTGTGGGTGCTTTACAGGAGGCCTGCAGGCAGTCCCTGTCCCAGACAGGAGGGGCTGCCTGTCCCTTCTGCAGTCAGGGTGCTGCTTGCCCCAGATGTTAGCAGGCTCCTGATGAGGTGGGCGGGCGAGCTGTGCAGAAGCCAACATGCAGAAGGAGGCCCCATGTCAGGCTAGAGCGGCTCAGCTGTGTGGGCTGGCTCAGAGCAAGAGGGGCCCAGGGAGAACTGGGGTGGGGTGGGGTGGGCACCAGTTAGCATCGCATACAATCTAAGTGAGAAGGGCCTTCTGCCTCCGGGAGCCAGTCTGCCTCATCCTGCTTCCTCTGCTGTGTAAGGGGAGGACGCCTGAGCCAGCCCACTGCCCACAGCAGAGATGGCAGGGTGACCAGGCAGAGTCCCTGAATCTTCAGATGACCAACACACAGCAGGCGATAAGCAGCCACCCCACCTGCGTGGGATTCTGAGAGGAGAGCTGAGTGAAGCTGAGGTTAGACAGAGGAAGGAATTCCTGATGGCAAGGGGTCCTGAGAACCAGAGGACCCGAGAGCATGTAACCGCAAAGCCCCGTTCCAAACTCCCACTGGGAAACACTCACAGGGAGGCAAACTTCCAGATGTCCCATGCATTCCTATTCAGCAAAGGTCGAGAGACCCAGGCAGCAACCCCTCTCGAGAATCATACGATCTCTGCCTCTCATAGAGCTGACTTTAGCCCGACTAGAGGTGTCCCCTTAAACCTAAATAAGCCAACGACCTCTGACTTCCACTTTTCCAATCCCAGCTTGGCCTTTCATTGCCACCATGGCTCCTAGGAGACCGTGGGCGGTCCAGAGACCGCACACTTCTGGAATTTGAGGCTGTTGCTCCTGTTGGGTAGGGTTGGAGGCTGAAGAAGATGGGGATGAGGAAAGGTGGGCCATAAGAGGTGTAAGCAGATGTAAGCCCCTTGGGTGGGGGCATAGAGATCAGCCAAGACCTGGTGGGAGAAGGGGACAGGCCCTAAAAGCTGAGTCTTCAGGCGATAAGTGCTGAGCCTTCCCGGGGCAGAGGATCTGCTGTGAGCCTGTCCCTGCAGTGGGGCGGTAGGAGGGAGGGAGGACGCAGAGAGACGAACTGAGACACGCACCCTCCGGGGTCAGTGGGCTGGCTGGGCTGCAGGGCGCGACGCGTGCTCACGTGCGTCCTGGCGAGTGCAGGCGGGAAGCTGGGGCCGCGGTGGCGCGCGGGCGCGTAAGGCTGTGCTGGAAGCTGCTCCAGTGTGGCCAGCTGCGGGTGGGGACCGGGATGAGGGTAGGGGGTGCCGCAGAGAGCCGCAGGCCGGTGTCATTATCTGTTCCCGGGCCGACCCTCCGAGACTGCCGCCCGGCCTTTGGTTGCTGCGCGCTGAGTCTGCAGTTGTTTCCCTCTGGGTCCTTTCTTGGGGGCCCCTGGGGAGGCCTCGGGCTGAGATCTGGACTGGAGGACCCCCCGAGAGGGAGGGGCGCTGGGCCGAGCTTGATGCGACGGAGAGGAGCTCTCTTTGCGGGGCAGGGACTGGCTCCGCGGGGACCCGCTGGGGTGGCGCGAGGTGGAGGCGGGGAGGCCGGGACTGCGGGGCGCTGCAGGCTTGGAGACTTGGGCGCGAACTGGGCCGGGACCCCGGCTCGCGGAGTGTTTGGGACGGAGGTCAGCAGCAGTGGCCGACCCTGAGGGCTTCTGTAGCTGGAGCCTGCTGAGGGGCAGAAGGCAAGAGAAAAGGACCGGGGTGAGGGACAAGGAGGGACATTTTCAGAATGTCTTTGAGCACTGAGCCCTGCATTGTCAAAGCTGGGAGGGATGGAAGAGGTCAGGCACAGATGAATAAACCGGCCGGTGTTCCACCCTGCAATGCGGGACCTTTTGGGCTATGACTGGAGGTTTTCCTTAAGAGTCATGCGTCATCTTTAAAATTCCCATGGGTTTTGCATTCTAATCTAGAATGTGCTTATGTTAATATCAATACAAAATACTATTTCATGCCAGTTACTGGAGGCCCAAGACTTTTACCCTTTGGTTTCCAATGTCCCGTGGCATACCAGGAACTGTATGTGGGCTCGCTGGTCTCCTGCAGCCTCCCCTGGTCCCACCTCACAGTATCTCCGCTAATCATGCTGTTCCTGTTCCCTTGAGCCCAGTGACAGAGCTGACACTTAAGTCACAAGTAACAGTGCCCAGATGGGAGAGGTATCTGAGGGTGTTATAGCCCCTAACGTTGGTTCTGAGAAGTTCCTGGAAGCCTTCTGTGGCCACTCTACCCACAACCAGTCCTGGCACCGTTTCTCACCTGCTGGTAATGGCCACGTCAGCCGCTGAGGCCGCACCATGGGGTCTGCCAGGAAGCTGCTGCCCTTCCACAGGCGTGGGCACACCGATGGGGCGTGGAATCCGGCTCCGGGTGGTCACTGCCCGCCCAGCCTTCCTAGGCAAGGCTGCTGTGGGCTCTGAGGCAGGTGTATCCTCCTCAGAGCCGGTGCCAGAGAGTGTCTCAGAGGCACGGCGCTGCTCCTCGCTAGAGGAGGACGAGGCTCCTGAGGCCAGCCTCAGCAACAGGCGACCCTGCCTCTTCTCCATCACCAACCGTGCCAGGTCCTGCTGGGGCCTGGCCCTCTTGCTCCACCGCTCTTTGGCCGACAGGGAGCCCGAAGGCTCTGAGCCTGTGTCCTCTTCAGACAACAAGACAGGAATGCGGCTCCTGGGGCGAGAACCTGGCATAGCATGGCGGCTGGGGGAGACAGTGGTCCCTTTCTTGGTGACTGGCTCCAGTGGGGATGCTGGAGCTGGCCCCTCAGCAAGGGCTGCGCCATTGGGCAACGAGTCTGTGACTACTGAGGGTGTTTCCCCCGGAAAGCCAGACAGGACACAACTCTCTGTCTCAGTTCCATCCAGCCCTGACAAAGCCAGGCCATTCTCCAGAGGCACTGGGGCCCCCTCCTCTGCAGTGGCCCCCTCAGAGAGCATCTCCAGGCCCAGCTCACCCCCAGTGCTGAACTCGTCTGGCCTGGAGGCCTGTCCTCCGGAAGACATGACATTGAGGTGGGATTTCTCCGCAATGTGAACAAAGGTCCTCTCGACTTTGGTGAAGGGTGAGGAGGTGACTGCCACCGCCCCACCAGTGGCCACTGGCCCAACCCCTAGCCCTGCTCCAGGTCCTGAGGGTTTGGGTTCAGACTTGAGGATAGAGGACAGGGTGCCCGGCTCCGATACATCCAGCTGACTTCCAGTAGGCTGGGGCTGCTCCTGCTGAGGGGTGAGCGCTGCCAAGGTGCCCAGATCAGGGTCAGGGGCCAGTTCGGCAGTGACTGGCGACTTCTTCATGTCGCCAGGGGAGACGAGCACCAGCGTTTTGGAGCCCTCCTCAGGCTCCAGGTCCCCATCAGCCACGGACCGGCCCCTGACCTCTTTCTGATCATCAGCCAGCAGTGTGGATGGGGCCCCCTCCTGGCTCCGTTCAGTGCTCCGCTCGCTGGCCTCACTGCTAGAACCACTCCGAGGCCCCAGCACCTCCCCCAGGGCCCCTGCCTCCTCCTCCTCCTCTTCATCTTCCTCCTCCTCTTCCTCCTCTTCTTCTTCGTCTTCTTCCTCCTCCTCTTCTTCTTCCTCCTCCTCCTCTTCTCCCTCCTTTCCATTGGCCTGAGGCTGAAAGGGAGCCAAGGGGACTTGTGGGGCGGTAAGCAGCATGTGCGAGAAGCCCACCCTCCGGACCCTGTTCAGCAGCCGGGCCCGTTCTCGATAATCAGAGAGGTCTCTCTTGAAGTCCTGGTAGGGCAAGCCCAGAGGCGCAGCTCGGGGGAGTCCATTCACCTCAAGTGGGGGCGCCACAGAGAACACCTGTAAGGGGCACACACAGGGACCCACTGAGGTCACCCACCCTCCTGGGCCCCAGGAGGCCTCACCTGTACCCTATATCAGGAGACCCCCCCCACCAGGGATACCTGCCAGAAGGTAGACAATGGGTCCTCAGGCACTAGAATGATCCCTGGCTCCCAGTAAGGCTCAGGGAATCCCGGTCTGAGGGACAGATCCCAGTGACTCTTCTCTCTCCCTACCCTCTCCTCCCCTCATCAGACAAAGTCAACTTTCGGGTATGAAAATAGCAGAAAATAGCCAAAAAGAGAGAGCATCTGAGAAACTGGGGGGGGGGGTGACTGCGTCACTTTCTGGGACTTCTCTATGCTCACAGATGTCCAGGGCGGGGTCTCTGTAGCCGCCATCCTCCCACACTGCAGTGCGAGCAGGGGAGCACTACCCTCTTCCTCCTGTCCTCCTCTGGCCTGTCAGCCAGAACTATGTTCAGCCCTATCTCCCAGGAACTCAGGTAAGTTTTCCTCTCTGTGGATGGATCCTTTGGCAACCCCATCATGGCTGAACCTCTTCTGGCTGTTAGACTTCCCCCATATCCTCTCTATTTCCTCTCTTCTGGAAAGGCCTGTCCTCCTTGGCAGAACTGACTCTCCTACACACTTGGTCTGTCTGTGCCCCCAGGCCATTCAACAGCACCCTCAGATGAGGATGTGCCCCCTCCCACATCACAGAACTATATAACCATCTCAGTGTCTGCCCCCCACAGAGTGCCCATGGATCTTTTCCCTGCCAGTTTAGTATTCCACAGCCACCAACCTGTTGTCTCAGTTCTGGCCTGGCCAGCCATGTTCCTTACAACTGCCTGATTGAACTTCCTGAAACTCAGATCCCATTGATCTCTGCAGTGGTCATGATGGTGCGTGTAGGACGGTAGCCACCTCCCACCCCCACCTGCATCCTACCTTCTCCTTACTACCCCGCCCCTGCCCCATTTAAGCTCTAGCCATTGGATGTTATCAGCATCTCCCTGGGTGAGTCATGTGTCTCATGCTTGGGTCCTCATGACAAATCCCCATTGTCTTTCAACAGTTCTCCAAGCCTCCTGTTCATCAGCTTCCCTTTCTCCCTGTTTGCAGATCCTTCTACGTGTTTCTCTGGCGCTCTCTCTCTCTCTCTCTCTCTCTCTCTCTCTCTCTCTCTCCCTCTCCTTCTCCCTCTCCCTCTCTTGTAAATGAAGTCCCTGGGGGGGGGGGTTCTTGTTGTTCATTCATTCAGGAGTCCTTAACCGCCTGCGGTGGTGCACACTCGTAACCCCAGCTCTCAGGAAGCAGAGCAGGAGTTCAAGGCTAGACGTGGCAGCAGAGTGACCTTGAGGTCAGCCTGAGCTATTGCCGACAGTGTTTTTAAAATGACCGGGGGTCATGGGGATCCACCCCTAAACAGAGAACTGTAGACAACTAAAGACAGCTGAGAGGCAGAATTGCTCTTTCCCAGGGATCAGCTCAGATTGCCTATCTGATACAAAGCAGCCAGCCCTGAACAGACAGGCAATGCTAAATAAAGTTTCTATATTCATGTGTGTGTGCCCATGTGTGTATAAGAAAAAAGGTCAAAGAAACTAGGCCATCAATTTAAAAGAGTAAGATAGGATACAGGAGGAATTGGAGGGAGGAAAGGGAAGGGGAAATGATGTCATTATATTTCAATTTAAAAAAAAAAAGAATGGGAGCTGGGGGCAGATGACTCAGTTGGTAAAGTGTTTGTCACCTAAGCTTGAGCCAGGTGCGTGGTGTGCCCTTGTAATCCCAGTGCTGGGGAGAGAGAGACAGGTGGGTTTCTGGATCTCACTGGCCAGCCTGCCCAGCCTAGTCTGCAAGTCCCAGACCCAGTGAGAGACCCTGTACCCAAACCCACACTGGATTGCTCAGGAATGATGACTAAGGTTGATATCCAGTTTGCACACATACACAAAGTGTCCTGGTTGCTGCGTTTTACGTTAGAAATCTCTGGGTCAGGTAGTTAATAAAGCAGACATGCATTTATTTGAGTGGAGCAAGGGATCGCCACACAAGGAAAAGAACTGGGCATAATGCACACCCCCACAAAGGTTCTGAGCATAAGGGGTCAGGCTTGCAGACAGCTCAGAGTATCTGCCCACTCCCCTTTGCTCTGCTCACCCTAGTTTATGGACCACGACCCCTCCCAACCTCACCATGACTTTTGGAGTGTAGGCAAAGGAAATGCCCAGGCGGTAGCATTTGGTTTGAGCATTTGCTCAGCGTTTGGTCTGAGGCTGGCGGAGAATGAGATTGGGGTCTTCAAGGCTGAGCATCCGTCCAACTGGTGCTTCCCCTCCTCAGCTCCCACCATCTGCTGCATAATCTACTGCCTTTGAGGACTCAGTGTGGGAGTAATAGTAGGAAGATAGCCTAGGGCAGGTGTGCCAGCACACACCTGTAACCCTAACACTGAGGACACCGAGGCTGGAAGATTGCTGGGAGTCTGCAGGCAACCTGGGCTACTTAGTGAAATCAAGGACAGCCAAGGCTAGATGGTGGGACTGTCTTAAGAACACCAAAAGAGGGGATGGGGAGAGGGCTCAGTGGTAACATACTTGCATAGACATGGGGACCTGACTGATCACTAGTGCCCAAGCAAAAACCCAGCATGTAGTGGCACCTGCCTGGAGGGTGGATGGAGACAGCCTGGGGTGGGGGTGGAGACAGGGAAACTTCCCTAGCTGGCTGACCAATCAGTCTAACCAATAGATGAGCTCTAGATTCAGAGAGAAACCCTGCCTTGAAAAATGAGGTGGAGGGTCTGGAGAGATGGCTCAGCAGTTGGGAGCACTTGCTGCTCTTGCGGAGAACCCAGGATGGTTCCCAGCACTCGTGTGGTGGCTCCATAGTTCCAGTTCCAGGAAATCTGGTGCCCTCTTCTGACCTCTGTGGGCCTCAGGCACACACGGTGCACATACATACATGCAGGCAAACATTCATGCACATAGAATAAATAAATCGGGGTTTTGTTCTTAAAGTAAGTTGGAAAGTGATAGAGGAAAATGCCTGACTTTGACCTCTGATCTCCACGTTCATGTGTGCACTGTTGTGTAAACGCCTGTGCCTTGGTCACTGTCCTCCTTACATCCTGCTGAAGTCCCCAGTAGCTGTTTTCTTTTTGTCCACACTATCTTTCCATTCTTCATGTCATCACTCACCTAGCAAACACACCAAGGTACTGACTGTGCTGTGCCCCCATGATACGCCTGCCAGTGTTAGAGCTATGGAGAACAGCTGGGCAAGTGGGCAGAGCTGCTCCAGGGGCGATGGGGATCACGGCCAGGCAAATGCACTGACAGCCAAGGACAGGAAGATACTTGGGAGCTTCACGCAGGCCTTCCCACCCAGCGCCAGACTCGCACGACCCCTCAGCACCTCCCTACTGAACAGCTGCTGACTTTTCTTACCCCATTTCTGAGGTCTTGAATGATTCTGTTTAGGACCACCTTTCTCCTACACCTGGTTCCATGCTGGTGACACCCACCCCTCCCAGCAGCTGGATAACGCAGGAAAAGTCTTCGCCTTCCATCTGGGCTCCTTTACCCTAGTTGTCTGGGAAGGAGGAGAACTGAGGGCCAACCAGGCCAGCGAGGCAGCAAGAGCTGCTGACCAAGCACTGGGTCAAACTGGAAAATGTGTTGACAAGGGCTACCAAGACCCTGAATTCCCTAGTGCCTGTCTCACACACAGGAGAATGGAGGACCTTCTGCATTTGGAGGTCGGGGAAGGAGCTGCAGATCTCAGAGCTATGCCAACATGATCAGGGCCACCCACACTAGCCTGGGTACACTGGGTTTTCTGTTTACATCCTCCTGGCCCCTCTCCCGTCTACTATCCTGTTAGGAAGGAGTTCCCGCCTCAGACAAGACCAGAGCCTCTTCCTGCCTCTCCCGGGATGGCTAGTGAGCTATTTGCCCTCTTAGCTACCGGTCTGCTGGGGTCCAGGACACTGTGCTTGGCCATGGGAGCCTGAGGAAACTGTGAGAGAGGCAGTACTGTGGGGAGGCTGCAGCCCAGCTCTGAGGAGTGCTGGCGAGTGGCAGCTGACTTCAGGAGATCACATCTTTCACCAGGGCAGTGACCTTTATGATTCTCCCTCGTTCGTGTAGGCGCCCAGACCCTGCCCTGGCACTACTCATCCTGCTGATTTGAAGCTCCCTGGTTGCCAGGCATGGTGGCACACAGCTTTAATCCCAGTACTGGGGAGGCAGAGGCCAGGGGTCTCTTGTGAGTACAAGGTCAGCCTGGTCTACATAGTAAGTTCCAGACCAAACAAGACCCCATAGTGAGAGTGAGACTGTTTCAAAGGCAACAAAACAAAAACCCCAGCTCTGGGTGATCCAGAGTTCATCAGAAGGTGGTTTGGGCTGCTTTATGACCCGTGGGGAAGCAGGCCATTCAAGCCTAGATCCTCAGAGCTAGCAAAAGCCCCAGGTTTCTGCTCTCTCCACTGTTCCCTGAGGCCTGAAGCTCTCCCCTTTGAAGTCAATGTCCACTCCCTCAGGGCCACCTGCAAAGAAGGGGAAATGGCTAAACTTGGTCTCCCTTTCTCTGTTTGCCCAGGAAGAACTTGTGACAATGGCCCTAAAGGCCTTTCATTCCAGCTCATTCCAAAGCTCACACAGGGTGCACGAGGTGACTCTCTTGCCTGGATCCTGGCCAAGCCGTACCTGGAAATACACTCCAGCTCAAAGTCCCAATGTTGTGGGGTGTGAAACAGGCTGAGCGACAAAAGCCAAAGGGTTAGCTGGCACCCCCCCCCCCACACACACACACTGACCAGGGGAGGGATGTGTGCCTTTTAGGGCTGCCTCTGTTCCGGAAGGTGGAACATGCTCCTCCACCCTGGCCCCCAGCCATGCAGCAATGCCAGGCCTGAGAGGAAAGGCCATGAAGACCACCTAGTCACTGGCAGCTATTCCACCACATCTGCTGCCTCACTGGCCTGCCTCAGTCTACCTGCTCTCCCCCCTGAGTGTTTCTGAATGCAAAGAGCCCTCCCTCCACTCCACCCCCCCCAAGAAAGAAACCCTGCCCCCAAGATGGCTACTCTGGCCAGGGAGGAGGAAGATGGAAACAAGGCTACCAGGTCTACTCAGACCTCACACACATGACTAGATCTCAATGTCTCCCTCCACATGCTCCCCTCATCTGCTCTAGAATACAGAGCCAACAAGTATGTGGGGGAGGGGCTTCTGAAGCCCCTGGGAAGTAGGAACTTTGGTTGTCCGGGGGAACTCACACACTAGCCAGAACCTGTCCCAGTCAGCCCCGGGGCGGGGCGTCAATATACTAGCTCCTGTCTTCTGCCCAGCCAAGGTGAGGGACAAAAGAGGGAGGACAGAGAGGAGAGTCAGCCTACTTCTGTGGTTCTGGCCTTCTTAGGGTCCAGGCCCTTTCACTGCCTCCACACCCTGAGCTAAATCTGCACGGGTGCTGCTCCTCGGGCAGAAGGGGAGCAAGGACTTGTAGCAGCGCTCCTGCTCCTTGGGCACGGGGCTCTCAGGCATTCCCGCAAGTGGGACCTAACCTTCCAATCGCATTTCTTTCTGACCAGTTAGCAACAGAGGCTGGGTCCCAGAGACCAGAGGCCATTCACCACTTTCTCCCACGAAAGGAGGCGCGGGGGGGGGGGGGAGAGGAGCAACTCGAGCCCAGCTGATCGGCATGCCCAGTCCTTCGACAACCAGCCCAACCCTTGCCCTCCACTCTGCCCCCGGAACTGAGGTCCTCATGGACCTGAGTGGGGCGGTGAAAGAAAGCAGGCCAAGGCAAAGGTTCCTGGAAGGCGTCTTTAATTAGGATTTGGTAGTACACAAGCTCTCCGGATTGTCTGCATGAACACACAGGGACTTTAAAAGGCACAAGATCCCTCGCACAGCGACGCCTGACGGCGGGGCGCCCCCACCCCCGCCCGTGCCCAGCCGTGTGCGCGTGGGTGCGTGTCCGTGTCCCACCCCCGTGGCGGCGTCGCGCGTGTGCGTGTCGGTTTCAAGTGTTGGATTTGTACAGTACTCGCAGTCTGGGGTGGGGGTGGGGGGCTCAGTGCATGCTTTTCTACCCGGGTCCGGGGCCCCTGACGCCGCTATATACACTAAGGAGGACGCACCCCGGAGAGAAAGAGGAAAAAAAAGAGAAAAGAAAAAGAAAACGAAGAAAAGAAAGAAAAGAAAAAGCGTCCCATCTTCGTGTGTGTGGTTTTGAGTTTCTCGTGCATGCTTAGGCTGGCCGGGGTAAGGGAATAGTGCAAGCGTATAATACAGTATTATTGCAATACAAAAGGGAGTTGAGGAAAGACGGGATGAGAGGGAGGGGTGCTCAGGATTAAACCGGCTGGGACTGGAGACCTCCGGGAGGGTCTTCTTGTCAACCACCCTCCCATCCCTCGCCTCACCCCATCCCCGGGAGGGGAATAAGGGGTGTTTGTAGGGAGGGAGCTCAGTTAGGTCCTGGGGCTGAGTTTCCCCAAACCACCGGTCCCACCTTTCACGGGGCAGGGGCCAGCCCCTCTCTGTCAATACTGCCAACTCCAGGGGCCCTGGAACCCGCCCCTTCCCCCACGGAAGCCCCCCCACCTGGGGGAGGGGGGTCGACGGAGCAAGTGCAAAGGAAGCAGATGTTGGTCCCTGAGTTTTATTTTCGGGGATGGGGGTTGGGGGGAGAGTTGGAAATGGGGGCATGTTTGGGGAGCCCCCAGGGCCCTTAGTAGCATATGGGGTGGGATGGGACAAGGGAGACGGACTGGACATGGGCAAAAGGAAGTGGGGTTGGGTGGCTCTGAGAGACCTGGGCTCAAAGTTTGGCTCCCCCCTCAACTCTGGGCTCTTTGGCATCCATTTGCAAGGCCAAGGGTAGGGACAACCCTATGGGCGGTGAGGTAACCGGAATGGGGATAGTGGGGTTGGGCTCTTGGAGCCAGCTTTTCCCACATCCCCTCCCCCCGCCCCTGGTCTGCACCCTAACCCTGGAAGCACTCAGGGGCGAGTCCCCCACTCGTCCCCACCTTGCCGTCCAGGCCAGGGATCCAGCGGCCGCGAGCCGGCAGAAATGAAAAGCAAACAAAACTGTGAGCGAAGGCGGACGGCGGGGGCGCTAACCCAAGAGAAGAATTTTAGCAGCAGACAGCTTGGCGGGGCGGAGACCAGCTGGGGTCCCGGCCAGGCGGGGCGCGGGGAGGGGCGGGGACTCCGAGGCCGGAGGTACCCGGGGCACGCCAAGTAGCAGCTGGTTAAAAAGACCGAACGTACATTCGAGGTGCGGCGCGGCTGCAGGGGTTGGGGTGGGGTGGGTGGGAGGACGGGCCCCGGGGCGGGGACAGTGCTGGAGCGGGCAACAGACGTCCCCCTTACAGTTAGAAATCCGCAACAGGGGTTCGGGTGTGCTCCGGGTCGGGCTGCTAAGTTTGCTGTCCGGAGAGTGGGTGAAGTGTACGCGAGGCTGCGGAGTGTGAGCGTGCGTGTGCGTGGGTGGTCATTCTCCCCACCGACAGCCTGTGCAGGATCCGAGGGCAAGTGGTGGAGTGAAGGAAAACCCAGGGAAAGGAGAGGGCTAAGGAAGGTACCCCAATTCCTTCCCCCACCACTTCTTAGGTGGGCTCAGGGGCCTCCCAGGTTGGGAAGCCCACTGAGTATGTGTGGGGTTATCTGAGGGAGATGGTCCTCAGCCTTGGGGCCTCTCCCTTAGGGAGAAGGATACCTTAAATGTCAATACCTTAAATGTCAGACGGTATGGGGTGGGCATGGCTCCTGCCCTGCAGTTAGGACTGTGTCGTATCTAAGTGGAGATTGAGGTACAGCAGAAATTACCCTTAGATGTCTACACTTGCACCCCAATTGCCATATCAACTCAAGGACAGCAGAGAACAATCCTCTGTGTCCCCAGCCTCAACAGAGCTCCCCAACCTCCAATGGGAGCCGCATCTTCCCCAAGCATGCTTTCTCCCCAAACCACCCATTAACACTGACAGCTTCTTCTATCCTCAAAGGCCCAGGCTCCCCCACCTCTGCCTGAACAGACAGCACCGCCCTGCCCCAGAAAGAGACCAAGACAGGGCAGAGGACAGAGGTAGGAAGGAGGGTGCTGGGACCAGGCTGGCTCAGAGGTGCCACCCTACAACCCACTGAGAAGGACTGGGTCTGTTTTCCCTCTAACTAGAAAGGAGGAGAGAGATTATTGGGTTCAGGGTTAGTGTTGGGCTGGATGCTGAGTGGTTATTGCTGTGACCCAAGCTGCCTTGAGTGTATGGGGTAAATATTAATTATGAAGAATTTAATATAGTATTTTTCACTGACCTACAGACCTCAGGGCACACCCTCTCCCATTTAGAAAATACTGGCCCTATCTACTCCACTCACAATGAAAAAATCCAATGGCTCCACACACAGAGTTCACCACGGCAACATGCACACTAGCACACACACACACACGCACGCACGCACGCACACACCACCACCACCACCACGCTCCATTAGCAGCTACCTTTCTAAGCAGCTGCCTGGCTTGAGTTGCTTTGAGAGCTGCGATCCTGGACAGAGGTTGCAGTGGGGAGTTCTCAGAGTTAGGTCACCCGCTCTCTCTTCCAGAAACTGCCGTGTGTGTGTGTGTGTGTGTGTGTGTGTGTGTGTGTGTGTGCGCGCGCGCCATAGCTCAAGAGGTCACAAAGATTGGAAGACAGTGACAACAGCTGGTTGAGCTGCAGAGGGTGGGAGTTTGATTTATGGTAAACTTACTGCCACTGTTTGGCCTCCTGTGTGAGTTGGTGCACCCTCTCAAAGTCCCCTGTCTGTACTCAGGGAGTGATGCCCATTTCTGCTGAGCCCGACCCCTATCGCCCCTCCAGCGGGACTAAAGTCAGGGTTCTTACGGTATCTTAGTCTGCCCACCTAATCTTCAGCGCTGCTATCCAACTCTTGGGCAATGTGAGATCAATGGTGGTCGTGGGATGAAGACAGAGTCTAACCAACGGAGCCTGCTGCTCTGGGCTGCCTCAGAGCCGAATGCGGTTCCATAACAGGTGTGACTGGGAAGGAAGGAGAGATGCCGAGGGGATCAGCAGGAAAACGACATCCAGACTAAAATAGCTAAAGCTTCCCAGGGAACGAGAGCTCAGTTACTCAGCATCAGGTGGCTTTTCTATTAATTTATGTTCCTGTAAAGGGAATATATGATTAATCCATTAAAGGCTACGGTAACACTGGGATCTATCTCCTAGGTTAGTATGGGGTTCAAGTGAGTTAATTTTGTCAAGTGCTCAGATCATGGCCTGGCACGTGGGAAGCGCTGTGTGACGACGAGATGAACTACAAAATGCCCGCAGACACAACTGTGTGCAAGGTGTGAGTGCGAAAACACCACGCTCTGAGCGTGGCCAGGGGTGCTGCCCACCGGCAAAGCTGGCGTTGGAGAAGCTGTGTCCGCCCCCCAGCGGACACTCACTTTTCCAACACTCTGGGAAATTCTACAGAAGGAAAGGGTCTGACACCGCTATAGGCTCTCAGCTTGTCCCTCCATGCATGGGACCCAGAGACTTGGCCCCAGACCGTGCAGCCCTCCACCCAGTTCCACACGACCCTGTTCTAACTAACACAGGTCAGAGCAGCCCCGCCCCAAACACAGCTCTATCAAGATCACGGCTGGCGAGCTTACAAAGTCCTCCACCACAGAGGCCAGTTCACAAGGATGCCTTCTGGAGGGCCAGACATTTTGAATGGTGGCCTGGCTTTCAAGGACACCTGCCTTCCTACAAATGTTGTCCTTTGTGACTGAGAGATGGGGACAGATCCCCATCCCTAGAAGCTTGGGAAACAGTTATATGTTATATAATGCTAAAACTGAGACTCAAGTCAAGCCATTATCTTTGATAAGCCTTAAGGCACTTGGGGATCTTGAAACACCTCAGGGACAATTCCAGTCACTGAGGTGAAACTGTTCAGGTCTGGTGGTGGAGCCCTCTGGAAAGGAATGCCAGATAGCAAAGTACTTGGTGCCAAGAAATCCCAGTGCTAACGAAGAGAACCCCTGCCGTCACGGGGGTGGGGGAGGGTGGTGTGGAGGGCAAAGGTTAAGGGGAGGGGGAAGCAGCGCTGGAAGCAGGGAGGGGCTGCTGTGTAGCCCCGCCCCCTCCCTTGTGCTTTGTGTTTCAGTTCTTTCTCTAGGAGTCTCCCTGGACTCCCTCCCCCAACTCCTGCCTGGGCAGAAGGCAAAGCCATCCAGAAGAGCCAAGAGGACAAGAGAGCCCTGGGATTGTGGACATTGAAAAGTGAGCAGCCTGGCTTGAGGAAGACATATAATTAGAACTAGGGTCTGGTTTGGTTGCTACATGGAAAAGATGCTCTTGGCACAGGCATTAGTGTTTAAAACTGTAGGAACCACTCTCAGGCTGCTGAGCCACAGCACAATGCTGGCCATGTGCATACGTGGAAAGTTTGACTCCTGGCCACCGCCCACTAGATTGAAGTGTCCCCATATTGGTTCAGGGGCCCTAAGACCGCTACTAAAATCAGGGGTATTTAAGGAAATTGATGGGCCACACAGTTGGGAAAAAAACAGGTCAGAGAGAAAATACATAAAGAGAAGAGTAGAGCAGAAGCAAGACCTAGGAAGCTACCAAGGACACACACACGCACACACACATATACACACTACACACACACGCAGGCACACACACACTACACACACACAGGCACACACGCGTGTGCACACACACTACACACACACAGGCACACACGCGCACACAGCTGCAGCACCGTGTAACTTCAGTAGGTGCTGGTCATACCAGAATCTATGTAAATAGCATTCTCTGGAATTGTGCACGACACAGCCTGAGCATTCACCCCTGACAGCCCTGCTGTGTGCACACGCATGGATTAGCACAACTCACATGGGTACATGTATCCCCGCAAACATGGTCTGCAAACTCCCTAGCCTCCTCTCCTCCCCAGCCAGGCGTTACCCTTTCTGGCAGCCTCCTCACCGCCATTCCCTAAGCCTCGCTGGCTGCCGTGGGCAGGAATGAAGATGGGAAAAGGTGGGGTCCCTGCAGTGACAGGTTGGGGAACTGAGGAGTGCATGAAGGTAAGGGGACAGTCGGGTACTTGCCCAGGAGTGTCTAGGTCCCCTTCTGGCTGCCTACCTTGTGTCCAGTCTGCACCACACCTCTGAGAGTGGCAGACCTGAGCTGTCTGTCTGGGATCTGTTCTGAGAGATGTCCCTGTGCCTACAATCTCCTTTACCCCGTTCTCCATATTGCCTGCAGGTCGCTGGGAACCCCTCTATCCATGCCCAGCTCTGAGGACAGGGCAGTCAAATCTCTCGGGGAGCGACACATGGGGTCTTGGGGATGCCGTGGTGACCATGAACCCAGCCTGCGCCTGTGGGGTAAGATGTGGAAGAAAAGGGAGGGACTCTGACTTGGTGGTGTTGCCATGGGAAATGTTCACTAGGTCGCAGGGCTGTCCACTCTCCATCACTGAGTACAGACATTTCCCCACCACACCCCAAGCTGGATTTGACCAGCCTCCATCACATTCCTATTCCAGGTCAACTAAACAGACGCAGGCGCACCTCTGCTAAGGTTCGACTCCGGCCAACCCCTTAGGGGTGGATCCGACCCAGACCCGCAAAGACACAGAGTAAACAGAACCTGACCCCACAGCCAGATTGTGCCTCAGCTCCCCCACATCTTGGTTTCCCCTGGACTCTGGAGCCGCTGGTTGCTCCATCTCAGAGCCCCCGTCCTGTCCAGCTGCACCAGCACACCACCCCTCCCTGCACCATTTTGTCTGGCCCCTAGCAAAGGAGCCCACCCCGGACCGAGACTCTGGGAACAGAGCCTCTGGTGGGGCGGGAGTTTTACAGTATCTCGGGCCGACCTTCTAGGGAGCGTATTGCACGTGGGTGGGATGGGCTGTGTGGCCTGTGATTATTGCGTCCTGGGAAGGAACCATGGTCTCTGTCTGCTCCCCAGCCCCCCCCACCTGCCCCCTCCAGGAGGGGGGGGGCCCAGCCTAGGTCTTGTGGGTGAACCGTGCCCACACCTGCTGCAGCTGGGACCGCGAGATGCGGAGCACCGAGGGCACGAGTCTGTGGTTGCCGGCGGCCAGGGGCGCGTGGCGCCGATGGGGAGCACGCACGGGGCTGCTCTCGGCCGAGCGGCTGCGCTGAATGAGGGAACCGGAGGAGCCCGAGGAGCCGCCGCCGCCGGGGTGAGGGTAGTGCTCCGTCTCCAGCGTGGAGGAGGAGAACACGGAGGACGCCAGTCGTCGCAGGGGGCTGTACCGCGGGAGGGAGTGCCCCGAGAGTCTGTCCTCCTCCAACTGAAAGAGACCAAGAGAGTGGAGGAAAAAGAGGCATCAGGCACAGACTGGACAGCTCTTCTCGGGGGGCCACCCACCGCTCACAGCCCCTGCGGCACCGGCGTCCCTGGCAGGGGGCGGATGGCGCTGGAGGAGGGGGCTGCAGGCTGCCCACCCAAGGTCCAGCCTCGGAACTGCCAGCGCCCTGCCCACCTCCTCCTCTCACAGCGCGGTCTCTGGGTGAGAGACCTCGTTCACTCACCTCCTTCCGGAAGCCTCTGGGCTTAGTCCCGTCTAGCACTGGGCTCCCACTGTGCTCGAACCTTCCTGTCAGGAAGGCCCTTTTGTTGCGTCTTTTAGTCAAGCCCCCACCCAAGGGCCAGGCCGCTAACCTAACCACACTCCACACTCCTCCAGATCATTTTTAACATATTTGCAGTGCTGGAGCTTCAGTCGGGGTCTCCTGCTTGCTAAGCAAGTGCTTTGTCAATGAGCAATGACCCCCAGCCCTCCTCAGGAGATTTAAAACAGCTGCTGCTCCCTCCTTGTTACTCTCAGCCTCCTTATGGGAGGTGTCGGGTTCTCAGGGACAGTGTGGGTGGACTCTGGAGTCCAAATACTCAACGTCTTATTTGCAAGAAGTCAAGAGAGTGTTTTGTTTGTTTTGCAGTTCTGGGGACCGAACCCAGGGCCCTGTACTTGCTAGGCAAAATCTCTACCAGGAAAGCTTTTTGGTTTTTTGTTTTGTTTTTGAGATAGGGTCTCATTCTGTAGCCCACACTAGCCTAAAACGCACTATTTAGCCCAGGCTGGCCTCTAACTCTTAGTACTCCTCCTGGGTCTGCCTTCCAGGAAGCAGCATGACATACACGAGGCATCAACCCAAAGATGTCTTAACCCCAACTCTGTCACTTACAGCTGGGTGACCCTTGACCTCAGTTCTCTGTGCCTCAAGCTCTTCCCCTGTAAGATGGAGTCAAAGTAGCTGCCACCTCCTAGGCTTTGAGGACCAGATATGCAGGACACTTACAGCCGTGAGAGACTGCCTGTTCAGGAGCCCATAGAAGACAGTCCTCAGAATGGCAGCCCCAGAGTTTGCTGAGCTGGGATAGGGCGCTACAAAGTTGGTGGTGGCCATAGGAACCCTATCTCTGTGCCTTCTGTCTCCAGGGGGACAGGGAACATGTTCCAGGCACATGGGAACGGGCATGGTGGCCTGGTGTCCACAGACTTTGCCTCTCCTTACCCCTGGCTCTCTTGGTGGCTCTGAGGACTGAGTGATGGAGGAGACCCCTGGGAAGGGGGCTGTAGCCACCCTGCTCTGGTATGCCTTGCTGAGTTAGCCGGGAGGCGGTCACAAGAGACCTCCTTCGGCGAGGAGGCAAGGTTAACATTCTAACTTCATCATCTGCTCCACCCCACACCAGTCTGCTCCCTCTGTCAGCTTCTCTGGGAGCCAAGTTCGGGCTCCTTATTTTCTAGTTTGCAGTGAGAGAGGGCTAAGGTGCTCTCAGAGCACATGAGGGGCCTTGAGTACAATATCAGAGTTTGTTCTCCATCAAAGAGGTCTTAGAAGCTGGAGCTGGATCCCAGCATGCTCTCTGCTGCAGGCTCACTGTGACCACCCATTTGTCCTCAATACCCATATGAAGTCACCTTTGTGAACACATCCTAGCTTCCCCCCACAAGGCCCTAGAGCAGACAAAAGTTCTTCATCCTCCTGATGGCCCTGATTGTAAGTGCCTATCTTCCCGCCTGTCCTCCCAGCCCGTCCTCCCAGCCCACTCCTCTTGACTGCAAGCTCTGACCCAAGGACTGAGAATGAGGCCTTGCTAATCCTTGTCCCCCAGGCCCAGTACGCTGTCCAGCTTGTAACACAGTAGTGTTTGGGTGGCTTTCCAGCACATGTCTATATGTGTAAGGAGTGTTAATGTGCTGTGCTACTGACCTCAGACATCTAGCCAAGACACAAACGTTCCCTTTGCCCAAGCTGAGCTGTCTCCTTGGCTCCTGCCAATTTGCACCTGAACCACCCCAGAAGGGAGCCAGGCGTTCACATAGCCACACTATGCGCACCAAGGGACAACTCAGTGCCTAACTCCACATCTGCTCCCACGGCTGTTGGTGACAGGTTACTGTGTGTGTGCGGTAATGACTTCTACAGGGACAGTTCACACATCTGACTCTGAATGTGCGACACCAGGTCTCGGAGGAATCCAGGAATAGGGAAGACTCTCACAGGTTTACCACAATGTGTAACAAAGCATACATCCCCAGCCTAGCCCAAAGCATGCCCCCCAACAACAACAAAGTGTACACACGCCAGTCCGGTTTGTTCCCTCTGCCTCGGAGAACAAAGGTTTTACCTCACCCTGGTGTCCTGAAATACACACAGAACATGTCCTGTCCCATCTGTTTCACCCATAGGCAACCAAAGACACTGCACACTGGCGTGCCTGCAGGCACATCTGCCAATGAGCCTAGCCAGCTTGTGTGCCAGCTGTGTGCACGCGCACACACACACTGGACTGCTCCAGGCATTCTGACCCTGTGCAGACCGTCTGCTTCTCTGACCTGCATTGACACTCTGCATGTTCGACACACATGCCTTAGATCGGGTTCCCAACAGAGACGCTGACCCAACTGCCTGGTGTTGTGTCCCGGCTCTACCACTGGAAGGCCAGAAAGCTTGCTCGTTTATTATAGGTTACTGCTTTGAGGCTGTTTCCCCACCTGGTAAGTCAAGGTCACTGTGTATACTGGACCAGTCACATAAATTTGCACGTGCATCTTGCAGTGTGCCGTGCTGGCTGCCATCATCACCGTTTCTGTCATCCTCCCTGCTCTGGTTCCAGAGACAGTGATGTGTGCACATATGTCCACATCCACACGACAAAGCACACTCAAGATCAGGGGGCTCAGAAAAATACACACGTAGTTGTAGAATGTTAAGGCACCTCAATTCTGCATAGTATGGGGAAACCGAGACTGGCAAACACCTCTCTTCCCCACAGACACAGTTCACTTCCTGTCCATGTCATACACCATGACTGCACAGCAGGCCTGTCGCTGGTTCTGAAAGAGTCCCCAGCATTAGCACGACACCTAGGATGCGCACAATATCTGCAGGAGAAAGCAACCTGCAAGGATTCCTGGTCCTCTTGTTCTGAGACCGGAAGGAATCAGTGACCAGGAAGGAACAACAGAACAGAAAGCCGACTTTTATCTGTGTTACCCTCCACTCCAGGACCACTGTCTATGACCTTTTCCCAAGTTGACATTTCCTGGGGACCCCACCCATTGTGCCAGTCCCTTTGGTTTGGGGTGCTGATGAGGGAGAACAGGGCATGAGGCGTTCTGAGAACATCTTGCTTGCCCTTACTTTCCCCAGGGCCATTTGTGGGAACAGTGGTCGTGGCTGAGTCATACCAGCCCGCGTACTGCCAGGGTGAAGCCTCCACATCAGGGAGCTAGGGCCTCTGTGGGTGGGGACTCATGGTCCCCAGTTTCTCATTACTATATACGGGTACAAGGCAAGACCAGATAGCTATTCTCTGGGATTGGGGATCAAAGAATCACTTCTAGAAAAGTCCTCCTGACATGACCAGAGCTGCCCTGTCCACCCAGCCATCCCAACCTGAGTGAGTGTCAAAGCCGGCTCCTGGGCTACACCCAGGCACCACACACAGCCCCATCATTAGATCACAAGTAGAGCAAGCTGCAGGCTCTGAGGCAGTGCAAGAGCTGACGGTCACTTCTCAGTCAGAGGTCAGCTGGCATCCCACATAGAGGAGCTTGGCCAGGACGGTGGCTTCACAATCCTGTTCTGACAGGGTGTCCTTAGGAGGACACACACACACACTCACACCCCACCATTACCACAGTGAGGCATGCTTCCGATCCCCAGATCAGCATTTCCAAATCCTTTCTCTCTCCATACTTCTTCAATCTGTTCATCTACACTAGGTACAATTGTGCAGGCCCGTAAGCTCACACACATGCTGAAGACCGTGCAAAGGACTGGAAACCAGCCTGACCTACACGGTGGGACCCTGCCTCAAAACACCTAGAGGAGAAGGCACCACTGCAGCCAGACAGGGCTCCCAGCATGCCTATTCTTGTGAGCTCGCTTAGGATGACCGTAACCTTCCAGTCTTCCTGCCCCAACTGCCCAAGTCCTGGAATTACAGAAGTGTACACTGACACCCTAGTTTTATGTGGCCCTGGGAACTGAACCCAGGGCTTTGATCACGCTTCCCTCCCTGGAGCATCCCCTGGCTGGGAACGATGGGCTGCCGTCAGTGCTCTCCCACCCTGGTTTTGCTCAACTGTCTCCCTATTTCCTCTCCCCTGCTCTGGTCCCTCCTGGTCAGGATTAAGGACTCCTCTCTCTCTCGTCCCTCTGTGTGCATCTAAGAGCATTTCTTAGTTTCTGCCCCAACTCTTGGACCTCCTTCTCCTGCATGGTTCTCTTGGGTACCGGCACCCACTCCCATGGTTCCTATGAGACCAGGTGACATCTTTTTCCTGAGCAATGGATTACACAACATGGCCATCCTTCAGCTAGCGAGAGATGACTGCGTCCAGTCGGAACCCACACACATGCCCTCAGAGTCTCAGGCATCTGGTGAGATATTTCCACCCCGCAACCTGCCCTTCACCATAGCCCTTCCTTCCATAGGCCTTGCCCCATGTCACAGTCTACTTCCTGGCCCAGGCCACCAGGGTACTCTGGCTACTGAAGACATTGGCCTTCCTGCTTCTAAACCTTTACCCTTTCAATTCACTTACTACAAAGTAGCCCAAGGGATCTCAAAAGTCTCAAAGCCACCACAGTGTCATACTCCTATTTAAAAGCCTTCGATGAGTTAGCCTAGGCCCTGCTTCCCACCCTCGTTGGTACTGTGCTGAAGACTGCCACCACAAGATCTGTGTATGCTCTCCTTGGGGCCCCGGAGGCCTTTCTCCTGCTTTGTCACCTAGCTGGACTCATAAGACTTAGCCCACAACTTAAGCCTTGTCTGTTCCCACATACACCTGTCTGTCTCCACCATGGCCCTGTCACTGCTGGGTTCCTAGGCCAGAGGGGCTACAGTGGAACACACTAGGCCTGCCTGCACGGCTCTAGGGGTCTCAGGATAGGAGAGTCATACATAAGTCTTACCTGTCTCTGAGGGCCTGTGGGGTCCGACTCTCTCCGTCGAGGGCGGGGTCCCGAGTGCAGGGGAGAGTGGGAAAGGCTGCCAGGCGTGGGTGGCTGGGATGTCTCTGACCGGCCATCAGCCTGGCTCAACTGAGGTGGTGCAGGCTGAGGCAGCACCTGCCGTAGGTCCTCCTCTGCCAGCGTCTGCATGCCACGTCCTCGGGGCCTGACAGTGGGCTCTGTCCCTAGGCGTCTCCTTTCCTCACCCTCCTCAGGCAAAGGCCGCAGCTCCTCGGGCTCCTCATCCGTGGTACCTGACGTGCTCGGCTCGGCCCCAGGAGGGAAGTCCTTGAGCTCTGTCTCTTTGTCAATAATAACCCATTCCTTGCTGTCAAAGTCTTCCTCCTCAGCCAGCGGCACCGAGCGGAAGGCGTTGCTCAGGGCCTCCTGCTCCACAGAGGCTGACACGTCCATGCGGCCGCTGGCCTGCCTGTCCGCATGGCCCGTGTCCACTGACAACATCTGAGCTGGCTGTGAGGAGCAGGCCTGTCGTGAGGGTGACCCAGGCAAATCCATCCGTGACCTGCAAGAGTCACCCGAAGGGAGCTCAGTGCTGGCCTCTGAAGCCCCGAGGACATCAAGCCAGTGGCAGTCACATCAAGAGTGTGACTCCATCGACATCACTTTCTAGAAACACTTCACTTACCTATCCACCTGTCATTTATTCAACAAATAAATATTCTTTAATGCTTACCATCTTCCAGGAAGATGAGCGTGCAGAAAATGAACCCATCCATCTCCTCTGGGCTACTCTGGGGAATCCAGCCTTTCCAACACTCAGCAGGTACTTAAGCTCCATCTGTGGTTCCCTCCTGCTGCACCCAGGGCAAATGTACCCTGACACCTGAGTTTACAGATGGCTCCGAGCTCCACTTCTGACACCCTCTGGTCCTGCCCAGCTGGCACTTTATAACCCCAGGCAGGCTGGGCCTTGCAGTCCCTAGCCACAAGCCTGAGTCTGCACTCCTTAGCCTGTACCCAGAGCCTTTCAACCTAACCGTTTTGCTCTTTCCCTAGGCAGGCCTATCAGAGTCACTCGCTTTTCTAGCTTTGGAGCCTGTCCTGAAACTAACTCTTGTAGACCAGGCTGGCCTCGAACTCACAGAGATCCGCCTGCCTCTGCCTCCCGAGTGCTGGGATTAAAGGCGTGCGCCACCACCGCCCGGCCTCACTCGCTTTTCTTTATCAGTCCACCCTCACCCCAAAGGCCTGTGCCTCCATCCTCTTCTCTGACCTTACTCTGAAGAACTTCCTGTGGTGAGCCCCCCCTCCCTACACGGACAGTTACTTGTCCCCACAAGGCACCCCGAGCCCCCACCACACCATGGACTTCAGACCGGCTGGTGTATCTGTCTTCCTCACAGATAGACTGTGGCCTTCACCTGGCAGGGCCTGGGTTCCTCTAATGTCTAAACTCAGGGCACAGATCCTGCTGGGACTTCTGTCATCATCCTGAACTGTACCTCTGACTCTCGATCAGCCTTAGAAGGTCTCTGTTCGGTGTGGCAGCAGCCCCAAAGGGAGGTGTCTCTTATACCGTGTGGTTGCTACATAAGGAGGAAGTGTTGGCCCCAGAACACCAAGAAAAGCACCAGGCCTAACTCATGTGGGGTCAGTGACTCCACTGCAGAGGGAAGATGCGTGGAGCAGAACTCCCATTAGCCTTTCTAAAAGACCCCGCCCTGCCTGCATGGCCACCGCCTAACCCATTCTACACCGGATTTGTATCCATTTGTTAGTAAGGCTTAAATAAAACATCATTGACAGAGGCCGCCCTGGGACTCCCTATACATGGATGCTCACATTCCCTGAGAGCACAGTTTGTTCTGAGGGAAAGGAAGGACAGAGGTAACAAAACAGGAGGTGAGCTCTGCACGTGTGTGTTCCTGTGTGTCTAGAAGACAAGGGTGAGAACTGGGACACCCCAGCCTTATCTGCTCTTGTGCCCCAAGTGCCCCAAGCCACCCTACTCCTTCCCTATGGCGGCACCCTGAACCTTCTGTAGCAGAAACTCTCTTCACCCACCCCTTCCTGCCGTCTCGGGGGAAACCGCCAGTGTTTCCCCAACTGCTCCCGAGCTGGTAGCTCTTCCAAACTCAGGACACTTGCCCTCTGGTCTCCACTCATGTCCTTTCCCTACTTCTCCGTGTCCATGGGACTCCATGCTGCCACGGGTGAAGATGAGGTCTCTGGTGGTGCCTGGCAGGACAGCCCAGGTAAGCGAGTGTATGCTGTCACACACGGAGGGACCCAGACCTGTCTTGGGTTTGTCTAGCCCCCAAACAGGCACCGTGTCCAATCTGGAAGATTGGGACAGTTTAGGGCAAGGTCCAGGGGAGGGGCCGTGGCTGGTGTGGGTCATCAGGAAAGATACTGAGTGGGTATCAGAAATTATGCCCTCTTCCTGCAGGGCCAAGAGCCTCTTTTCTCTTTCCAGTGCAGAGAAGGCCCTGGTCTACTCTGAAGCAAAGGTCCTCAGAAGCTAAGGAAAATCAGTGACTTCCATCTTCCAGGAGCCCCTCACCTGGTGTCCCATCCACTTAGGTGGTGGCCTAGCTAACCCTTGCCAGCTACACCCACCCACGGCCAATTTACCTCCTCCCACCTTCCAAAAGCCAATTCCCTCAGCACCCCCGGCAACCCTTCCTCTCACCAGCCATGTTCCTGCTGGGTCCCTCTGCTCTTGGTTCATACCTCTTAGGCCCCCCCAATCTGTCTCACCCTGCCACCAGCAGTCCCTTAAACTTCTCTCAGGCTCTCTGCCTGCAGGTCAAAGGAAGCCCGCCTCTGCTGCTCTTCGGGCACTGTGAATTGTTGTCTAGGAAAACGTCATGCAGAACCACAACCTGGGTCCAGACACTGGCCTGTCCCATTCTTTCCTCCATGGATGTCCTACCAGAGGCCACCAACTGACCCCAGGTCAAGAGCAGCCTTCACCATGCTTTCTAGAGTTACCCAACTACTGCCTCATAGATGACCTTCCACGGACCAGCCATGCTGATGAGGGCAGACGGGACCAGAAGGCCTCTGTCACCCGAGCCCTGTCTACAAACTCACCTCCTCTCATGCAGGTCTGCCCGCCCATCAGCTGCTGTAGATAGTCTCTCTGACTCTGGGCTGTTGACCCTCCGGTAGCGTAGAGACCGTACTGGGGTTGTTGGGGAGTCTGGGGGGGCACGCACTGGGGAACTGGGGACCCCTACTCCTCGACTCTGCTCTTCCTCCACACAAGGGGTCTGTAAAAGAGAGGATACTGTGAGTTGGGGTTCACAAGCTGGTTATGGGTCAGAGGCTTTCTCACGTTTAAAAGAGACACGAGGCGGGTTGGTGGCGGGTTGGGAGGATAGGGCCAAGGGCTGGGAACCCAGATGGGGATGACTACCCACACCCTTCTGCCTGGATGCAATTACTTTGCCGATGTTGATGCGCAGTTTGTTGCGGTTGACATCTGTCTCCTCCCACACTTCAGCCTCAGGACCCCCAGTGTGGGGGACAAGGTGGGGACCAGGGCCCAAGCCTTCTGGAGGCCTCCCAGGCAGGATCGGGGGTGCATTCTCCTGGTCACTCAGGTGCTCGCCCTGGAGCACGTCCTCAGTGTTCTCGCGAAGCAGGTCCCCTGGTACTGGTGTCACATTGACCACTCTGGGGAGAGCAGGAGAGTCATGGGTCAGACTGAAAGGGACGTCCTCTTGTCTCCTTGACTTCCTGCCAGCACAGGCCCTGGGGAAATCTCCAGAGTGGACACTCTATTGCCATCCCTGACCCACAGGCCTCTGAGACCAGACCATCCTCTCACTGGCAGGGACTGGCACATCCCCACTGAGCCCCTCCTTTTTAGGGGACCCGTGGGTTTCCCAGCCCTTGCTGCAGTCCACTGTCAGTGCCTTGCTCCTTCCAGACCCCAGAGAAGTCTGAAAAGACCCTATATACTCCTTATCCAGAAACCTTTTTAAAAAGATGCATTTACTTTTATGTGTATGAGTGTTTTGCCTGCATGTATGTCTGTACACCATGTGTGTGCAGTGCCTGAGAAAGTCATAAGAGGGCGCTGGATCCTCTGGTCTGGAGTTACAGACAACTGTGAACCACCATGTGTATGCTGGGAATCTAACCCAGGTCCTCTGCAAGAGCGGCCAGTGTTCTCAACTGCCGAGCTCTCTCTTAAGTTCCATGTGTCAGCTCCATAAGACATTTCATTTTCTTTCTATTTTTGTTGTTTATTTTTATCTCTTTGTGTAAACAAGAGTACATGATACCGTATGCATGTGGCGGTTGGATGACAACCTTAGTGGCTGGCTCTCCTTCCACCTTGAGACGCAGCTGTGGCGTGTGTGTGTGTGTGTGTGTGTGTGTGTGTGTGTGTTCACCTGTGTGCATGCATGTGGAATCCAAGGGTTGGTGTGGGAATATCTTCCTCTAAGGTTTTCACCTTGTCTTTTGTTTTTGTTCATTTCTTTGTTTTGTTTTTTTGAGAGAGTGTCTTACTATGTCATCCTGCCTGGTCCAGAACTTGCTATGTAAACCAGGCTGGTCTCAAATTCCCGGAGATCCACCTGCCTCTGCCACCTGAGTACTGGGATCAAAGGTGTGTGCCACTCCACCTAGCCCTCACCCTGTGTTTTGAGACAGGGTCTCTTAATGGACCTGGAACTCGTCATTTCAGCTGGACTGACTGGCCGGCTGGGCCTCGAGTCCACTGAGGTAAGGTTCTCATGTGCATCAGGTTAGCTGAGCTGCAAGTTCAGGGGTTTCTGTCTCGCCACAGGGACACATAGATTCCAGGGGTGCACTACTGTGTGTCCTTTCTGTGGGCTCTGTGGACCCTACTTCAGTCCTCACACTTGGCCTGCAGGTGATTTATCCACTGAGCCACATCCCCAGCCCTTCTTTCTGTTTTTAAAACAAAGTCTCCCTGTGTAGCTCAAGCTAGTCTCAAACTCATAATCCTCCTGCCTCATCCTGCAACTAGATATGTACCCTCATGCCCCACTTCTCTGAGTAACCTTAGTACAGAACTGGGCCACTGTGGTGTGCCAGCAATTTCTGTGACATCTTCCTCCCAAAGGCGGCCCTGGATTAGGTGGTGCGACGGCCAGTCTTGGCTGTCAACTTGACCACGTCTGCATTTAACTAAAACGGAAACAGCCAGGCACACCTGTGAGGGGTGTTCTTAAATCGTATGAAGTGGGAAGACCCACTTCTAACCTGGATCTATCTTTAAGGTGAGAAGAGCCACCTTGAATCCAGACCTTTCGAAGTCAGAAATTCACCTTTAATCTGAGCCATGCCTTCTGCCTTTAGCCTTATAAAGGACACGGAGGACAGAAGCTTACTCTCCTTTGCCTGCTCGTTCTTGCTGTCACTGGCAAGTTCATTCTTTCATTGGCCTTAGAGCCTACTTCAGTGTATACTGAAGACCAGCAGAGACATTCAGCCTCGTGGACTGAATTCTTGGACCTTCCATTGATAGACAGCCGTTGTTGGACTAGCTGGATCACAGCCTATAAGCCATCTTAATAAATATATTCATTCTATAAGTCTTGTTTCCCTAGGGAACCCTGACTGGTAGAGGTGGGACCCTTTAGTCAGGATTCTCCCCCAGACACCCTTCCATGTGCCTCACACGGTTCTGAAATCACTGGCCACCTCCCAGCATTGGCCGAGGCCCTGTGAAGACAGGGGTCAACGTCCCTCTGAGCCCCGTGGCGTCTGGATGTGAGATATACAAGTTTGTCTACAATGAGGAAGGGAGGCTGCGGCTCAAGTCGCTCCACCCAGGATCTCTTCCTTAGTCAAAAGATCTAAATGAGCCGGGCGGTGGTGGTGCACACCTTTAATCCCAGCACTCGGGAGGCAGACACAAGCGGATCTCTGTGAGTTCGAGGTCAGCCTGGTCTACAGGGCGAGTCCCAGGCTAGCCAAGGCTGCAGAGAAACCCTGTCTTGAAATTAAACAACAAAAAAGCTCCAAGAAGATACCCACTCCAGCTCAGATTCAGCGCAGACCGTGACGGGATAGCTCAAGGACCCAGCATGAAGACACAACCAGGGTCCAAGGCGGATGAGAGGGGCTGGCCTCCTGGGTGACCGCCCCACGCACCGTGATGCCCCCGCTCAGACTCACCCGAACATGGCTGCTGTCTGCCGGGTGTTCTGCTGGGGTGGGGTGGAGGTGCTTGTGGACAGGAGGGTATCAGTGCCTGCCTTCTCCCAGTCAAAGGCCTCATTCTCAGCAATGCCCCGTTCCTTCATGCTGTTCTCAAACACCGACATGATCAACTGCAGGGGTGGGGGTGGCAGGAGGACAGAGAGGTGACCCCGGGGCTAGCCAGGTGAAAGGGGCAATGGCTGGGATAGCAGTGGGGGGAAGATGGGGACTTCCAGCTCAGAGACGGGCCTCGAGGGGGCACTGGAAGGAGAAGGGCACATGGGTTTCAAAGGAAAACATAGCACAAAGCCCTATGCAAATGATCATCTTGGATTAAGCCCACCAGATGGACACTAGTCCCCTGAGACCTGTCCCCTGAGGACAGTCTCCAGACTCTTCCGCCATTCCTGTCATCTTAACAGGCACATCAGTGGCCCTGAACCACTGGGTTCCCTCATGGTCTTAGGCCTCTCTGCAGGCTGCTGCCTCTGATGGGGTGCCTTTCCCACCGTCCTCCCTGACACCTGCCTCACCCTCCCATACAGCTCCCCCTCATCACTGGGCACAGAGCCTTCCTTCTGCGTTATCTCCATGCTTCTCTGCCCATTCTTCACCTCTGGCAGTCATCACGGGGCTTTAGTATGTAGGTGTGTGTAACTGTGTGGACCAAGGGACTCAATGAGGCCGAGCCAGGGCAAGAAGTGGGGTGTCAGCTCACCAGCAACTGGGATGCGGTTCAAGAGGTAGCAAGTGGCTACAAAACCTCTGAGCAGCCCAGGGCATACAAGGTTCAGGGCATTCTTCAGAGCCAGACTTGCTTTGGTGTCTACTGCGTGACAGACACCGAGTCCCTGCAGTGGGCACCACTGTGCCTCATGCACAGCGGTTTCTGGGTAAACACTGATGATGTGTGTCTACAGTCTCCAAACAGAGCGACAGGTGCCATGAGGTGTAGTGACAGAGCTGTGGGGAGGGTTAGACCTGGAGTCAGGCAAGCATCCCTCCCCACAGGGATGTCGATGAGGGTGTGACTGTGGTACAGCGTACTCCAGGGTGCGGGGATGCTGGCACCCTCAGTCACATACACAATGTGACACACAATTATGTGTAGTATATAACAGTATGTGCTTGACTTTGGGTTGTGTGTTTATTTTCTTTAATTATGTGTATATGTGAGTGGGGGGTATACATATGAATGCAGGTGCCATGGGCCAGAAGATGCTGTCAGGTTCCCTGGAGCTGGGCTTGTATGTAGTTGTGAAACTTCTGACATGGTGCTGGGCACTGAACTCGGGTCCTCTGCAGGATCAGCATGTGCTGTTGACCAGTGCAGCATTTTCCTAGCCCTGATCTTTGTTGTTGTTGTTACTGAGACAGGGTCTCCCTGTGCAGCCCAGGCTGACCTCAAATTCATGATTCTACTGCTTCTGCCTCATGGGCTCTGGGACTACAGCTGAGTATCACCACACCTGGCGACACTAGTTTTTAAATCGCTATTTTAGAACATACACCCTCTACTTAAAAAAAAAAAAAAAGTTGACTGAGGTTGGTTATGCGGCTATGTTGATAGAATGTCTGCTTGTCTGCCATGTAGGAAGCCCTGGGTTCAGTCTCAGGCACAGCACAGCACTGGGCACGGTGGCACGTGTCCTAAATCCCAGCATTTGGGAGGTGGAGGCAGGAGGGTCTGAAGTTCAAGGTCATCTTCAGCTACACAGTGAGTTTAAGGACAGCTGGTCTACATGAGACCTTGTCTCAAAAACACCAGCATTGTAATCTGCTACAGCTTGGGAGGCTCGTGTTTACTGATCTCTTACTTGGGTCATTTTTCTCTTGAGTTTTACTTAATCTGATCTTGTTTGCCATGCTGTAGGACCAGGGGTATGAAGGAGAGGTCCTGTCCAGGTTTGGGAAGTGAACTCTTACATGGCATTCAGGAACATTTTAAGGATGGTCTGTACCCTGTCAACAAGGGATGCATCACTGTCTCGGAGCCCAGCCCTTCTCTTAACCACGAGGTCTATCTACCCTCAGTTTCCCATCTATGAACAATCATCCCAGTTAGCTTCCCGCAGAGTTCTGCTGTCAAACACATGATGGTCACTCCCCTCCCAGGGTCTCACTATGTCACCCAGCTGGCCTGCCCTCAAACTCACAAAGACATCTGCCCCCTGCCCCAAGTGCTAGAATTAAAGGTGTGTATGACCATGCCCCTGCCTCAAATGCTTGACTGTGATAACACAAGAACACTAGGTATACTGGAGAGGGTCGACTCTTGAAAAGTCTGAGCAGAGACTGCTTTAAACAGTTTGGTACACGTAGAAGATCAAGGGGACAGACACAGGGGCAATCTGGAAGTATGCCAGGCTACAAGGGGGCATCACTGCTGGGAGCCAGAAGCTTCTCAGTTGTGCCCCAGGCTGGGGGTACCTGGTAATCAGGCTTGGTGAAGTAGTCAAGGCTGGCGATGTGGTCCAGAAAGAGATGGAACTCCGAGGGCATGTGCTTCAGCAGCATCCGGTGTTCGTACTTCTCCTTGATCATCCCCACCTGCTCCTGGAGGGGTGCGGACACAGACACAGCAGGTGAGGCCCAGCTGTTTTACCCTCTGCCTCTTCCACCCAGCGGCGGGAGCCTCACCTTGTCCTTGATCTTCCTCCAAGGTAGCTGGCCCACTGCAAACTCCACCAACATGTAGAAGAGGGACCACAGGTCATCGTGGCGGCCCATCTCCTGAGAGGTACGAAGAGCGTTACCTGCAGTTCTCACACCCTCCTCTGAGAAGGGGTGGTGGACCCTTTTCTGGGGACATCTGACACCCGGACCCAGACAGACAAAGCTGGGATCTCTCTGACTGTGGCTCGTCCTATACCTCAGCACGCAGACACCACAGTAAATGGTTCTGTGCATGTTTTGTCCCTTTACCAGGGATTTTCAGTGGGAAGAGAGATGAGAGCCCAGAAGAGAAGGACATCACGGGAAGCCAGCGGTGACACTTTCCTCCCACTCCAAGTTTCAGGGGCTGACTGGCTGCAGCCCACACCCCTTTCTTTTCTCCCCACCTCGACATTCATGGCCCACTTCATACCCAACTTTGTCCTGCAGCCCTTAGTCCTTAACTCAGGCTAGGCCGCTCACTCACCCGGTTCTTGTGGGCATTGACCGAGGCATAGCGAACAGTCCCCCGGAACCCGGCCACATTCCGAGGCTGCGCAAAAGAGACAACAGCTCAGCCACACTGTCAACCCTCCCACCACCAAGACTAACTGCCCACCTCATCCCGATACCCAGGAGCCCAGGCTGTCATCCCAGGGTGGGATGTACTGATAACTGAAAAGAACCCAAGCCTGCTTAGGCAGCCACAAGGAAAACGGTGAAGTGTTCCCAGACCAGAGAATCCTTAGAGCCCCCACCATCCTCATGCCTAGTGGTACTCACGGGCCGGACGTCCCCTGTAGTGTTAGTGTATTGCCGGGCCAGCCCAAAGTCCAACATGTAGCACTTTCTGTAGGTGGAAGGCAGCCGGCCCATGGCAAAGTTGGACTGTGGGAAGACAGCAGCTGTGAACTGGGGTCCAGCACCCCCAGACCCACTAAGACACTGCTGTGCCAACATTGACGGGCCCCCCACCCATGGATCTTACATCCACCCACATTCATAGGAGGACGGCTGCCGCATCTCAGCAATAGAGCAGGTATGGCTAGCCTCAATTTAGAGACACAGGAAGGGAGGGTCAAAGGCTGAGGGGGTGAGATGCCCCCTCAATCACAGAACTGGTGAAAACAGGCTTTGAGTGCCGGTCCACCCTGCTCCAAACCCTCAGCTCCCTACAGGGGCAGAGGGGTTTGGTATGGCTGCCTGGCTCAAAATCAGCTGCCCTGTGCCTTTTCTTGCCTCGTGCTCTTAGGCCATTCACCCAGCTTTACCCCTTTAGGTTAGAGGACTGTACTTTATTTTTCTAGCACCAAGATCCAAGATGCCACAGAAAGTCAGGTGGCCTCTCCTGACCTCCTCACCTCTAGACTGAGGGACTACACGGGGTCGTGGGCGAGAGATGCAGAATGGAGGGCAGAGACACTCGGAGAGCCGAGCACTCGGCCTGCTATGGCCGAGAGGTGAGAAAGAGGAGATGGGGTTCGGTGTGAATCTAGAAATGCTCAAGTACAAGAGGCTCCGGCACTGGAGCGGAGCAGCCAGGCTCCGGCAACAGGAGCGGAGTAGCCAGGCCCTGGCACTGGAGCTGAGCAGCCAGGCTCCAGCAACAGGAGCAGAGTAGTCAGGCCCTGGCACTGGAGCTGAGCAGCCAGGCTCCGGCATCAGGAGCGGAGCAGCCAGGCTCTGGCACTGGAGGGCTCAGGCGCATGGCTCACCGGCTTGATGTCCCGGTGCAGGAAGCCCACGGAGTGAATGGCTTCGATGGACTCCAGGATCTGCTTGCCCAGCCGCAGTGTAGTGCTTAGCGTGAAAGTACCCCTCGGCTGGCTGCGGCGCAGGTCAGCCAGGTTCCGACCCTGGGTGGGGTGGGCGAGATGGACAAGATGGGATAGGACGGGAACTTTCCAGCTGCCACCATGACGGCCACCCAGCCTTGCCCCCAAAGGGTTATGCCTACCTCTACCCATCGCATCAGGAACAGAAACCTCCCCTCCCCATGCTCTGCCCAAGTCACACGCTAGCTCTGGGGAAAGAGGTAGGAGGACAGGTCCCAGGGACATACCTGCAGCTGCATCACCACGTAGTTAAACTTCTCGTTCCGGCCACAGCCAATGAACCTGCACACGTGGTCCTTCCCTGCAGGGCACAGAAACAGGGTCTCCCAAGTCCCATTCCTTCCTCCTCGTGCCCCACCACACACACACACACACACACACACACACACACACACCCCATGTTGTGCCCACCTAGCTCTTTTTTTTTTGTTTTGTTTTGTTTTGTTTTGTTTTTCGAGACAGGGTTTCTCTGTGGCTTTTGGAGCCTGTCCTGGAACTCGCTCTGTAGACCAGGCTGGAACTCACAGAGATCTGCCTGCCTCAGCCTCCCAAGTGCTGGGATTAAAGGCGTGCGCCACCATCGCCCGGCCCCACCTAGCTCTTATGAGGGTTACGAGAATCTGAAGCGTTTTAACCTTGGAGCCACTTAGCCATCCCTCTGGAACACTCTTGAATCCTTCCCCAGCCCTGGTTCCAGGAACGCCTCTTTTTTTTTAATAACTTGTTTTTTATTTATTTATTATGTATACAATATTCTGTCTGTGTATATGCCTGCAGGCCAGAAGAGGGCACCAGACCTCATTACAGATGGTTGTGAGCCACCATGTGGTTGCTGGGAATTGAACTCAGGACCTTTGGAAGAGCAGGCAATGCTCTTAACCTCTGAGCCATCTCTCCAGCCCCCAGGAACGCCTCTTTAAGGGCCTACAACCCCCACCCTAGTTCTGCCTTCTCTGGCCCCACTGTTGTCTGTAAGCCATGACCCACCTCAGTTGGCCCCACAGACCCCCTCATTGCTCTCCATCCCTCTCCTAAGCTCTGGCCCCATTTTCTTAGATCCTGGCTCCATCACCTCTTCCTTCCCATGCCCCAACCCCAGGGTGGTACCTTGAAGCTTTTTGAGCACAGCCACCTCCATCTTGAGAACCTGCTTAGGCTGCTGGGCTGATTCCACCTTGAGGGCCACATTCTCCCTTGTCAGCAGATCCATGGCCTCGTAGATCTCACCAAAGCCCCCACCCCCGATCTTTTTCAGCTGTGGATGAGGGAAAGAACTGTGCTCAGGGATCAAGCTGGACAGTTCCTTAACCCACTGCTGCTGATCATATTCTCCACTGATGGGCAGAGGTATTCTTGAAGGGGAGAACCACCTGCCCCACCCAGTCAGTGCCCACACCTCCTCTCCTCTGAGATAGACAGCTCAGCCCATGAGTATAGATCTCTTCCAGCACACACTCACTCACACACACATACACATACACACATTCACAATCACACACTCACATACACACTCACAATCACACACTCACATACACACATTCACATACACACACTCACTCACACACACATACACA
>NC_022028.1:3976410-3988569 GCF_000317375.1 Microtus ochrogaster | reverse complement strand
CTCACACACACACAGGACCAGACAGGTATCTGAATAGGAGCAGAAGAGAAGAGGCATGTGGCTTCAGGCAGGCATGAAACAGCCCCGATGATACAGAGTTTTAGAGACTGTGGGTCGTCCCACATGTCTTCTCTAAAAGGAGAGCAGGGCCAGGGGTGTAGCTCAGTTAGGACAGTGCCTGTTTAGCATGCATGAAGCCCCAGGCTAGATCCCCAGTACCACATCCACCAGGCCTGGTGGTTCACACTGAGGGAGGAAGTAAAGGCTCAGTACTAGCCTGTGGCACATAGTAGGGCTAGCCCAAAGAGGGGGAGGGAGAAAAAGAGAGAGGGAGAGACACATGGGTAGGAGCTTAGCAAGTAAAGGTGCTTCCTGCCAAGTCTGACATCCTGAGTTTGATCCCCAAGACCCACACAAAAGGAGCGAGCCAACGGCCTCAAGCTGTCCTCTGCCTTCTACACACGCATCATGGCACACAGAGCCACACCGCACATCAATAAATATAAAATAAATATAAAAATATAAATAACAGTAAAGGACAGAAGAGGAGCCAAAGCTATGAGGAAGGGAGAAGTTTCTTGAGCCAGGGTAGGAAACAAGGAAAGCAGAAAGGAAAGGAGGCGAGAGAAGCGAACGCTGTCCTACTCTGACAGACACTACCGGACAACAGAAGCCTAAAAACCCGGAGGGGATGGCTCAGGGGAGCGCTAACCTTGGGAGCCAGTAACCTGTCCACACCCTTTCACAGCATGCTGTGTGTAAGCACAGACGGCAGGGTAGGTGAGACAGGGCTCACAGGCACAGTTTCCCAGGCTCCACAACACGTGTGAGGACCATCTGACTCCCCACGGTACACACGGGAAAGCCACAGGGCCCAGGGCCTGTAATGCCTTGGCTGTAAATAACAGGCCTGCATTTTCTCTAAACTCCATCACCTGGAGACAGAACCTGTGAGTGTAGAACCTTTAAGGTTCCAGGACATGGGCCGCTTGGCACTGCCAAGTGCGGGAGCTGATGCTGAAGCCCCCAGAATCCCTGATGGTGGGAACATACCTAACACCTACTCCCCAGTTTCGCAGGGCCCCGGCTTCTTTATTGGCCTTTTCCTCAAACTGAGCCCATTTCTTTCCCGATTTGCCACCCATCCCTAGGGCAGGGGTCTAGTTGTGACACTCATCCATCCAGTATCCTTTCCTCTTGCTCCGTAATGACGGCATGCTTATTCATCAAAAGATACAGTGGGGCTGGAGAGATGGCTTAGCCATTAATGGCTAGGCTCACAATCAAAACATAAATTTACTTTAGGACCACAGAGAAAAACTCAGTCTAGAATATGAATGTATTACTTTCTATAACAATGAAGCCATAAGATGCTATGCTTACTACTCTAAGGTAGTAAGAAGGTGTCATGAGCCGAAAGCACCTAGGCCAATGAACTCCATGAGGCAGACCCTTGAGAGAATCCCCTTCAGACCCTTTCAGGCCATTTCTCCTCTTCTGTATGTTCTAATGATCCCACCCCCATCAAAGAACCCCCCCTAAAGCAGAGAAGAAGCCCAGCCCAATGGAGCCTCGGTTTATTTGGGATGGACACCCTTTTCTTGCCTCCACTCTGGGCAACCTAAAGTCATCTCAGTTTCAAAAACTATTTGGACCTCTTCTTTTTCTCCTCAATAAGAGAGAGTCGAATTGAAACAAGCCACAAAGACCTTTTCGGCCCCTAGACTCCAATTCTTGCATGGGCTGAGTTTTGCTGACTGTGTTGCGGCAGCAGACAGACCTCAGCCTGCCTTCTGATCGCAGAACTTGGCAAGTTAGCTAATCACATCTATGAAACAGGCGTGCTGGTAATTGCTGTATCTACTCCATCAGTGCCCGAGATAACCTACAGAGGACACCTTCACAGCCTCTGAGGATGAGAAGTGTTCAGAGAGCCTGGAGAGATGGCTCAGGGGTAAGGGGACTGGCTGTCCTTCCAGAGGACCTGGGTTAAATACTCAGCACCCACATGACAGCTCACAACTGTCTGTAGCTCCAAGATCTGACACCCTCACACAGACACACATGCAGGCAAAAAATCAATGCACATAAAATAAATTATTTTTTAAAAGGCACAGAACAAACACTAAGACTTTTATTTCTGCTGTTTGTTATGTGGCCTGCAAGGATCACCCCTAGAGAACAATTTGCTCATTTTATCTTTTGTTTTTTTAGGGCAAAGAAATTTATTTACAACTTACAGTGATCCTAATCACTGACACTCCCCCCACCCCCCCTTTCTCCTGGTTGCAGTCCATCTCTGATCCATGATTCCCGATTCTCTCATTCCCACATCAGCCCCACCCCTCCCCGGTCTCTCTAGCTCTCCTGGGAAGGAACAGAAGGACAGTCCAGGTCTGGCGTACTTGCCTCCTCCACGGCCCCTCCCCCTCCCTCTGTCTCCTCTCTCCCCCTACACTTCCATCCTTCATAAAGCACAACAAGGTCTTTAGTCTAAACTCTGTGTGTGAACAGTCTTTTCTCGCCTTTTCAGTACAAATGTTATTCAGTCTGCCATCTGCCAGACACCAAGTCCATGTGCCAGGGACCGGGGGTCTTGAAGGGGCGCTCCTCACTTTGCCAAACACCCCTTCCTTTTACGGCTGCCCTGGCTCCTCCAGTTACTCTCCCTCTCAGGAATCCCCCTTCGGGGGCCCTAAGAATCTCCTCCCTAACACCCCAACTCCCAATTCCTGAAAATGCTCTCCTTGGACCTCTGAGGACCTGCGCGGCCGGGTGACTGTTGCCATGGAGATCCAACGGCACCCAGACCCCACCCTCCTCTCCAACCCAGCAGCCCTATTGAGCGAGCCGAGCCTCACCACACCAGAGCCCAGGGACGCGCACACACGAACACAACTCTATACAGTGAAACAAATCTGACCTCTATGGTTCTTTCTTCCCCTCTGGATCCCCATTTCCGCGCAGACCTCACGTCCCCGCACACACTTTTCCCACACTATACCATCCTACATCACCCCGCCCTACAATAAAGAGGACACCAGGGTGCTTTACAGCGATGGAGCAAAAAGGATTTGATCGAGGCTGACTGGCAGTAGGTCTGGTTCCCTAGACACAACCACTGCTCCAACCCTTACATAGCCCCCTCCCACCCAGAATATCATTCTCCCCCGACAAAGAAACTCGGACTACAACTCCCAGCAGGCCCAGGAGCCTGAAGTCCTGGGTTGGAGGAACAGGGCACGCTGGGAGATGGAGTCTCGGCGTGTTGCACCTGCCGCAGGAACCCGGCAAGGGAGGAGGGTGGATGGAGAAGAGGGAGTAGGGATGCGGTGGGAGCAGCCTAAAGGGCCTCTTTCCTCAGACCCAAGCCTTCCCGTCCTCTGCGGAAGCGGAGGAACACATGCTCACTCAATGTCCTTCCCCAAGGTGCGGCAGAGAAGGAGCCCCCTCCCCCACGATCCTCCTCCGCACCACGGGCTCTGCAGCTCACACCTAGGCATCCAACCAGGAGTTGTTCAGGCTAGGCTGGACCAACACGAGGAAGGGGTGAGAGGGAGCCGGGTTGGAGAGAGGGTACTGGGAGAATGTGTGGACAAAAAATAACATTTGATCAGTATGCAAAGGAGATCGAGGTCACCTCCCACTTAGCGTAAGGGCTCCAAGGGCACCAGTCTTGGGAAGTCTCCAGATCTCTGCTTCTCCTTTCCCAGACCCCTCCCTCTGCCCAGCTAGGTCACTCACTCACCACCTTCCAGCGATCTTTGACCACGTAGTTGGCCGGCAGGATGTCGGCCTGCTCCCCTCCCCCACTCATGTTGGTTTCGTCCTTAAGAGCAGCCGCTAGGCACTGCATCCGCCAGCCGGAGGGAGGGGTGTCCGCAGGGCCTGCCCTTGGGGGGCCATCTACCTGGGAGAGTGAGGAAGGACAGTAAACAGCCTGGAGGACCCCCTAGACCACCTGACAGCTATGGAAAGAACCCCCATCCTGCTGGCAGGCATCCTTCCCAAGCAGGAGTGGGGTGGGGGGGAGCTGATGCTGGGGGAGATATGATGGAGGTCAGGGGAAGGGAGGTGTGAAAATCAGCAACAGGACACACACGATGAAAACAGAAGAGGGCAGTGATGTGTGACTAAGCCATGGGTTTACCATAGAGACATTCCAAACTAATGAGGGGAAGATGTGCTAGCCAGTGGGCATCCTAGGCTGAGACCCAAGAATGACAAGCCTGAGTCACTCATTCTACCTGTGGTCCCAAGCATCCACACCTAGACAGTGTCACAAAACTCCTGAGGAGCTGTGCTTTGCTGGTTGCCTGAAGGGAAAGACCGACGGGTAAGCCATGAGATACCCTCATCAGAGTGGCCAGCCAGCCAACCAGAGAGGTGTGACCATCAAGAAAAATGGGGACATGCACAACATCCCCTTGAGGGTGGCATGAAGGCAGATGGACTGTAGCGAGTGGAGGCTGACCCCGCTGGCAGCCACAAGACTTCCTGGTCTGTATGCCAGGATATATGCCAACAGTGACCACAAGATCATGGACTCAAGCTGTGGACTTCAGAGGAATGGTATCCCAGTGTCACTCCAGAGGGGCCAAGGCAGACTGAACTGGGGGCGAGCAGAGTAGTGGGAGCTGTCTTGGGGGAGGCAGAGTGACAGAGAACCACAGGTCTGGGAAGGCAAGGGTGAGCAAGTCCATTTCCACATCTATGTGGAGTCAGCCAGGAGGAAGGCAGCTTCTGCTGTGCTTAAGTGGATAAAAGTTGACATGGGAGACGACTAGTATCCCAAGCGACAGAGGACTAAGACACAAGTTATCCAAAGATGTGTGTGCTGTGTTCTTGGACCCCTCTGTATGAGTGGATTCTTGCTTTGTGTGCACATGTGTAGAGAAGGGACCAGCAAAGGTGACTTTCTGGTATTTCTGCCAAGCCAGCCCAGGACTGGGAACCAGCATCTTCTCATTTTTCATCTACAGGTACTCTATGTGTTCTGTACCACACTCTAACCATGACCCTGGAGCTGATGCTGGGGGAGATATGATGGAGGTCAGGGGAAGGGAGGTGTGAAAATTCACACACACAGGAGTGAAGGAAATCATTCAGGCTGGGGACTGGGCACGGGAGAGGCTGGAAGGGGCTAAGTTCTTTGTAAATGGGGTGGAACACCACAGTCACTAATTGTGGCTAACTTCTTTGTAAATGGGGGGAAATGACATTATAATTAATTATCTCATGGACCCAAAACTCCTTGAGATGGCTAACTTCTCAGGTCCTGCATCTAGACACCCTGACAAGGGCAGGGTAGGCTGGAAGGGACCTGAGACATCTTCAGGTCACAGTGCTCCACCAGGGACATGAAGAGAAAGAATCTCCGTGGGGAAAGACATTGCCGCTCCCTTTTATCTTTGAAACATCTGAGCTGAATTGTTTTCCCCAATCCACACAACGCCAGGGCTATGGGCTACCAAGAGTTTGCAAGGCAGGAAGGACAATGACAAGACGAGAGGAACCGGAATGGGCTTCTAGAATATAGGTCGAGACCAGACTGGGGCAGCTGTGCATGGTACCACGCACCTGTGACCCCAGTACTCTTTGGGGGGGCAGGAGGATGAGGAATTCAAGACTAATCTTGGCTACACCGCAAGTTCAAGGCCAACCTGGGCTACAAGATACCCTGGCTGTAAACAAGAAAACAAAACAGAACCACAACTAAGCAAAAAAGACTGGAGAAGCAATCAAATTTGTGTGGAGGGGGCCTCCCCTGGAACTGGGCTGCAGCTTAATTCTTGTGTGGAGGAGGCTATGGGTCCCAGCCCCAGCACAGGGGAAAGGGAAAAAGTTAAATTCAGGCTGGGGAGGAAACTCAGTGTTTGAGTACATGTCCAACATGGTCAAGGCACCAGCTTCAACTCCCAACACCACCAAAAATGTACTTTTTAATAAAAAGGGGCTGGGACCTGCCAAGGCAGTCCTGTGGGAAAAGACCCTCACCGTCTAATCTGATAGCCTGAGTTTGATTCCTGATAGCCGTGTGTTGAAAAGAGGGAACCAGACCCCTGCAACTTGTCCTCTGACTGCCACGTGTGCATGGTGGCATGCATACACCTTCCACACACAAAGTGAATAAAAGGACTCCAAAGGAGGGTTGAGAGATCTTGCTGTAGCTCAGTCAGCATTTGAGAAATCTCAATATAGCTCAATCAGCACAAGGTCCTACATTCAGTTCCCAGTACTGAAAAAAATAATAATAATTTTAAAAAGTTGAAGAGTTGGAGGGACCTCAGTCCTGTCTGGTGGTCTCTGCAGGTGGATGAGGACAATCTGTCTGTGGCTCACACTTGATACTTGGGAAAATTGGAATTGGTGGAGGGGGAAAGACCTGGCCACCCTATCCACCACCCTTCCCAGAGGATGCCTCCATGGACCCAAGTTATCCCAGACTGGGTTGACAAGCTTGGCTGCTTGGTTACTGTCCTCTGAGGCCCCTTTGTGTGTGTGTGTGTGTGTGTGTGTGTGTGTGTGTGTGTGTGTGTGTAGGCATGCCTGTGTGTATGCATGAGAATGTGGGGTAAGTAGAGAGAGAGAGACAGAGAGACAGAGAGACAGAGAGACACAGAGAGGTAAGTGTTTAGAAGCATATCGTGGTTTGGAAACAGAAGAGTTGGTGTGTGGCTATGCAAGGTGTGAAGAATCTTAGAGGCCAGGACAGGAGAGGCAAAGCCATGAGGAGCGATGGGAACAGGAGAAAAGAGGAGAGTGCAGGGAACAGGGCCTGTCGGAGTGGAGTGACAGGATGAGGGGAGGGGGTAGATAGACAAGAGACAGGAGATCATGGTGGCAGGGAGTGATGGAGAGACAGGACCACGGGAGGGGCTTCTGGGCACAGTTGGAGAAAGAAAAGGGAGGCTGGTGGGTGGAAGGGAGGAACTGAGGATGGGAGTGAGGGTCTAGAGACAGCTGGGTGACCTGTCAGAGCTGACAGGAGAGTGAGGAGGGAAATCATAGGGACGAGGGCTGGGGGAGGGGTTGTGGGGGAGGCAAGAAGGATGGGCTGGGGAGGGTGGGTCTGGGGGGGGGGGGGGGGGGCAGGGAGCGGCTCCAGGCCTCAGGCTGCGGCCCAGGCACTGTAGGCCAGCGTCCCATCTCCTGGCGGCGGTGGCGAAGACCGCTGCTGGATGGTAGCCGAGCCATGGAGGTGAGCCCGGCGGGAGGCCCGATGAACCCCAGAAGGGACCCCAGCCCGCCTGCCCGGCCCCGCCCCGCCTCACCTGCTCGGTGTCCGCTGCGGCTGCGGCTGCGGCTGCGGCGGTGAAGACAGCGGCACGGGGCGGCGCATCCCCCGGGGCCGGGGCGGGGCGGGGGCGGCTCAATGCGGCGCTGGGCGGCCCACTCTCTCCCGCGGCGGCGGCGGCCTCCCGACCCCAACCATCCCTGCCCGGCCCGGCCCCGATCCTTCTCGAGCGACGGTGGCGGCGGGCGGCAGCGGCAGCAGCAGCAGCAGCAGCAGCAGCAGCAGTAGCAGCGGAGTGGGGAGCTGCCCACAATGCACTGCGCCGCCAGCATCAGCACCAGCCCTGACATCACCGCCCCACCGCCCCACCGCCCAGCCTTTACATCACTGCCATTTTTCTGACATCACGTTCCACTCTGCTCCCCCACCCCACCCCCCGAGATCCTGCCTGAGCACTCTCAGATGATCCTGTAAGAGCTACCGGGGCTTCTTAACTCATCTATGCAGTTCACTTGCCCACGGGCTCCTTACCTGTCCCCAGAAACCTCACTTGTCTCCATCACCTTTTATCTCCCCCGATTCCCAGAATATCCCCATTACTCCTTTACCCTCACCTGACCCCAGATTCCATCCTCGACATAGCCATGGTCCTTCCTTCTTAAGTCCTTCTTTTCCCTGTACCCTCCCTCCCATATGTCTCTGTCATGGTCTCTTCTGACACCGCCCCCCACATTCGGAAACGCCACCTGTAACCCCCTCCTCATCTTGCACGTGCCTTCTCTCCTGGTTTACCTTCTCTTTCTTTGGCCCTTTCTTCCAACTACTGACAAATTCTGTCATTGTTTCTTATTGCTTACCAAACAAGATACACACTCTTTATTGTGACATTAAAAACTTCTCAACATGCACCCATAAGGCTATTACTGTTCTGACAGATGGGATTACTCAGTATTCTCTGGATATACTCTACGCCCTGCATCTCTCGGTTCCTTCTTCCATTGCTTATATCTTCAGCAAACGCAGAGGGAGCATCTTCAACAACAGCAATAATAGCAGCAGCTACACCTGCCAAATACACTCGCTCATTTAATCTCTTGTAAGCACTCCTTGGAGTAAGAACACTTAGCGTAGTGACCCGAGTTTGGATCTTAGCACCCGTGTAAAACTCCAGGAGCTGTGCAATTCAGACATAGCCCAGGGGAAGCAGACAGGCGAGGCCTCGAAGCTCATTGGCCAATCTGGCTCCAGGTTCCGTGAAAGAAGACAGCCTATCACAGAGCTATTAAAGAGGAGATCCTCTGGCCTCCACATCTGTGCGGACACCTGTGCACAGGCACACACACAGCTGGTAAGATGGCTTAACGGGTAAAATGTTCGCCTCCAAGGCCTGAAAACCTAAGTTCTAACCCTAGAGCACATGGTGGAAGGAGAGGAACAACTCCCAAAAGTTGTCTTCCAGCCCCCACGTATGCACAAAGCATTGTGAAACCTAGCACACACACTCCCACGCTCGTGTGTATACATCATGCACACACATTAGTATATAATTAGTAATATAACAATAACAATACATTTAAAAAGAAAGATGAAATCATGACATTTTTAGGAACGTGGATACCACTGGAAATTATCATGTTAGTGAACAAGCAGACTCAAAAAGACAAATTCTTCATGTTTTCTGTCTAATGCAGGACCTTGGTTGGCAGTGTGAAAAGGAGCCTGTGACCAAACCTGACGGCTTGAATTCACTCCCCAGAATCCACATGGTGGAAGAAGAGAAACAAGTACCAAAGGTTGTCCTCTGACCTTGTATATGTTCCGTGGCATGCAGGTACACATGGTTACACACACACACACACACATACACACTCACACACACAGATACACGCTCACACAGAGATACACCCACAGATACACACAGACTCACACTCAACAGGGATACACACACAAAGATATAGATACATCCACACTACACACACTCACAGATACACACTCACACACGAAGGACAGAGAGACAAAGAGACAAAAAGAGAATGAGAACGGAGGGAAAAAGTCAAGGCCAGTGAGCTGGTACACACTTTTATTTTATTTTATTTTTATTTATTTATTAAACGTTTCTGTCTCTTCCCCACCACCGCCTCCCATTTCCCTCCCCCTCCCCCGATCAAGTCCCCCTCCCTCGTTATCCCAAAGATCAATCAGGGTCCCTGCCCTGTGGGAAGTCCAAGGACCACCCACCTCCATCCAGGTCTAGTAAGGTGAACATCCAAACTGCCTAGGCTCCCACAAAGCCAGTACGTGCAGTAGGATCAAAAACCCATTGCCATTGTTCTTCAGTTCTCAGTAGTCCTCATTGTCCGCTATGTAAGTCCGGTTTTATCCCATGCTTTTTCAGACCCAGGCTAGCTGGTCTTGGTGAGTTCCCGATAGAACATCCCCATTGTCTCAGTGTGTGGGTGTACCCCTCGCGGTCCTGAGTTCCTTGCTCGTGCTTCCCCTCCTTCTGCTCCTGATTTGGACCTTGAGATTTCTGTCCGGTGCTCCAATGTGGGTCTCTGTCTCCTTTCATCGCCTGATGAAGGTTAATATTCAGGAGGATGCCTATATGTTTGTCTTTGGGTTCACCTTCTTATTTAGCTTCTCTAGGATCACGAATTATAGGCTCAATGTCCTTTATTTATGGCTAGAAACCAAATATGAGTGAGTACATCCCATGTTCCTCTTTTTGGGTCTAGCTTACCTCACTCAGGATAGTGTTTTCTATTTCCATCCATTTGTATGCAAAATTCAAGAAGTCATTGTTTTTTACTGCTGAGTAGTACTCTAATATGTATATATTCCATACTTTCTTCATCCACTCTTCCATTGAAGGGCATCTAGGTTGTTTCCAGGTTCTGGCTATTACAAACAATGCTGCTATGAACATAGTAGAGCATATACTTTTGTTGTATGATAAGGCCTCTCTTGGGTATATTCCCAAGAGTGGTATTGCTGGGTCCAGGGGTAGGTTGATCCCGAATTTCCTGAGAAACCCCCACACTGCTTTCCAAAGTGGTTGCACAAGTTTGCATTCCCACCAGCAATGGATGAGTGTACCCCTTTCTCCACAACCACTCCAGCAAAGGCTATCATTGGTGTTTTTGATTTTAGCCATTCTGACAGGTGTAAAATGGTATCTTAAAGTTGTCTTGATTTGCATTTCCCTGATCGCTAAGGAAGTTGAGCATGACCTTAAGTGTCTTTTGGCCATTTGAACTTCTTCTGTTGAGAATTCTCTGTTCAGCTCAGTGCCCCATTTTATAATTGGGTTGATTAGCCTTTTACGGTCTAGTTTCTTGAGTTCTTTATATATTTTGGAGATCAGACCTTTGTCAGTTGCGGGGTTGGTGAAGATCTTCTCTCAGTCAGTGGGTTGCCTTTTTGTCTTAGTGACAGTGTCCTTTGCTTTACAGAAGCTTCTCAGTCTCAGGAGGTCCCATTTATTCAATGAGGCCCTTAATGTCTGTGCTGCTGGGGTTATACGTAGGAAGTGGTCTCCTGTGCCCACGTGTGGTACACACTTTTAATCCCAGCACTGGGGAGGCAGATGTGGGCAGATATCTGTGTATTTGAGACAGCTTGGTCTACACAGTGAGTTCCAGACCAGCAAGGACTGCAGAACGAGACCCTGTCTTTAGAAAAAGTCTTCTATGTCTCACGGGCTGTGGAATGTAGCTCAGGTAGTAGGATACCTACTTTGTGTGCTCAAGGCTCTGGGTGAAATCCCTGAGCCTCCCTCCCAGATCATCTACGTTTCTTAGTACATCCAATGTTTCTTGTAACTTTCAAAAAATGAAGTGGTTATTACTGTTTTAATGTACTTATCTACTAACTTCATTGTCTGAGTAAATTCTGGGTAATTCAATTTTAACTTATCTTCTGACAATCTCATATATTTTTCTGTTTATTTCCATACTTAGCATTTAAATTTGTTTAAAAAATACAAATAAAACAAATGTCAGGGTCTTGCGGCTGGAGGGGTGGGCCTCAAGCGTTGCTCTTGTTTGTGTTATTGCTGTTTGGGGTTTTGGGCTTAGTTTTCTGGTTTTTCTTTTGTTGTTGTTACCATTTGTCTTTCTCTGAACACTTTCCCAGCAGCGCATCACTCACTGGTGCTGATCCGCTGTGCCTGGCACCGCAGAGCGCATGAAATGCACATGCTGCCTAACAGTTCGATTGCCGGGCAGTGGTGGCACACTCCTTTAATCCCAGCACTTGGGACACAGAAGCAGGCGGATCTCTGTGAATTCAAGGCCAGCCCGGTCTACCGAGCGAGTTCCAGGACAGCCACAATTACACAGAGAACCCTGTTTCAAAACACACAAGGTAAAAAGATTTCACATAAAAAAGATTTTGCTTATTTATTTTATGTAGAAGGTTATTTTGTCTGCATGTTAAGTCTATGCAGACTCCTGGTGCGCGGTTGAAACCAGATCTAAACCCCTGGAACTGGAGTCACAGGCGGTTTTGAGCCACCGTGTGGGTTCTGGGATATGAACTCTGGTCCTCTGGAAGAGCAGTGAGCGTGCTTTACTGCTGAGCCATCTCTCCAGCCTCTTGATTTAAATTCCTTAGTTCACACCCATAGCCTTGATCCTTGGCCCGTGTGGAGCTCTTTCTAATCCTCTGAGAAACCTCAGTCTTTCTTCATAGCTCCTAAATTATACATCCCCGCTCGCCGTGCCCGGAGGATTCGGCCCCTCGTGATCCAGCCAACACTTATCTATCATTTTGGGTTGATTTTTAGTTGTTGCTTTGTTATCGTTATTGTTTGAGGCATGGCCTCCTGGAGTCCAGGCTGACCTCAGATTTTCTATGTAGCTGAGGCTGGCCTTGAACTCCTGATCTTCCTGCCTCCATCTCTGAAGTCTGAGATTATAGGC
>NC_022028.1:3972496-3976210 GCF_000317375.1 Microtus ochrogaster | reverse complement strand
ACAGGCTCCAAAGCCACAGAGAAACCCTGTCTCGAAAAACCAAAAAAAAAAAAAAAAGACTCTTATAATATGGGGTCCCTGGTGAGATCCCTGCTGTGAGCCTAACAACCTGAACTGGAACCTGAGACTCACACTGAAGTAGGAGAAAGCCTATCCCCACATGTTGTCCTCTAATCCATGCACACACACATGCACACGCACACACACTGTACACACACTGCACACACACCACACACACTGCACATACACTGCACACACACCACACACACTGCACACACACACCACACACACATGCACATGCACACTGTACACACACCACACACACTGCATACCACACAGACACTGCATACTGCACACACACCACACACACTGTACACACACCACACACACATGCACACACACACTGTACACACACTGCACACACACCACACACACTGAACATACACTGCATACCACATAGACACTGCATACTGCACACACACCACATACACACAGCACACACATACACACTGCACACACCACACACTGCACGCTGCACACACTGCACACCACATACACACTGCACACACTGAACACACACTACACACTGCACACCACACACACTGAACACACACCACACACACAACACACACTGCACACCACACACACTACACACACACCACACACATCACACATACTGCACACCCAAACACACTGCACAGACACCCCACACACTGTACATACCACACACTGTACATACCACACACTGTGCACACTGCACACACAGCACACATACACCACACACACTGCCCACCACATACATACTGCACACACTGCACACACACCACACACTGCACATCACATACACATTGTACACACTGCACATACACACCACGAAATGCACACACATCACACATACTGCATACCATAGACACACTGCGCATACATCACACACACTGCACACACACTGAACACACACCACTCACACACCACACACACACCACATACCACACACACACATACATACACACACTAGTAAGGACTGGAGAGATGCCTCAGTGGTAAAGAGCATTGCTGTTCTTTAGAGGACTGAGACTCAGTTACCAGCACTCACCTCAGGCTGTTTTGAGCTGCCTGTCATTCCAGTTCCAGGGACAAACTACCCATTTCCGGTCTGTTCAGGCTGTACATATGTGGCACACATACATACATGCAAGCACAATGCTCACAAACATAAAAAGAAAATGAATCTTAAAACAAGAACAAGACAGGTCTCACTCTATAGCAATGACTGGTCCTGGTCTGAAACTCATAGAGATCTGTCTGCCTGCATTTCCTGAATTGCTGGCGTTAAAGGTGTGTGACCATCATGTCTCGCAAGAAAATAAATCTTCAAGGGGGGGAGAGGAAGGAAGGGAGGGAGGGAAGGAGGGAGGGAGAGAGGGAGGGAGGGAGAGAGGGAGGGAGGGAGGGAGAAAGATGATGGGACTAGAGACGGCTCAGTAGTTAGGAGCATTGACTGCTGTTACAGAAGGCCCAGGCTTGTTCCTAGCACCCGCATGGTGGCTTGCAACTGCCTTTAATTTGAATACCAGAGGATCCAGAATTCTCTGCTGGTCTTCTTGGGTACCAGGTACCCACATGATTCACAGATCTACATCCAGGCCTATCGCCCGTACACATAAAATTTTTAAAATAAATAAAAATACCTTTTCAGCTGGGTGGTGGATGACTTTAATCTTCGCACCTCTCGACCCACGCAGGGGCAAGGAGCACGTTCGTACTATGAGGTAATTGAAACGGGATCCGGGGTCTGGGACTGGAGTTCTAGTCAAGTTGGTAGCATGCTTGTCTAGAAGCACGAAGCCTTTTAGAATAGCGCCTGCCAGCACATTCTAAAAGATTTGCTAGCAGTCACCAAGATAATAGAGCAGACACAGAAGTGGACCTTGCAAGGCCATTAAGGAAACTTAAAATAGCCCAAGGAAATATGGCTGCCAATCCATAACATTCTAACTCACTGAAGTCAGTCATCCCTGGAGGACCTTTGAGACACATGTGGATTTTCCTTTGGAATTTCCTGTCATGTACTTCCCTTTGAAATTGTTCTTTGACAATCTCATACCTGTATAGAATGCATTTGGATTACCTTTTCCCCTGGCTCTTGGTTTCTCCAGACAGGGTTTCTCTGTGCAGCCCTGGCTGTCCTGAAACTCGCTCTGTAGACCAGGCTGGCCTCAAACTCCACAGAGACCCGCCTGCCTCTGCCTGTGAGTGCTGGGATTAAGGTCATGCTCCTGCATCACCCAGCCCTTATTCTCTCTAATCTCCTTCCCACCTCTCTCTCCCCCACACACCAATGGCTTTTTCTAAACTCATGACTTTTGGTTTGGTTTTGTGACCATTTAGTTTAGCTAGGGCCATTGAATTAGGACTCCTAAGTGGGGCCTGGTGGGCCACCAGTTGCTACACGGCTTACAGCGGTGACTCTTCTTTTCCCTCAGCTGTTAGTTTGGCAGTGAAGGTGGGGCCCTCCATCCGTCCATCCATCCATCCGTCCGTCCTTCCGTCCGTTCGTCCATCGGTCCATCCAGGCTGTTGATAGCCTCAGCATTCCTCTGCAGGCCAGGCTGGTGATGGCCATGGCTGTGAGTTACCAGAGCCTGGTAGCCACAGCTCTTCTCTAACCTGTGGACCACTGGATTGTATTTTGTTTTCCCTTTTGGTTTTATCCCAACTAAGATGGGGTCACTGAGGGTTTCTCATCTCTTCAATGTTCTCTGCACAACCACAAAGTGACTAGCAGACAGTGGCAGGAAGAGGTGGGAGCAGATCTGGAGAGGGCTAGGGCCAAGGCGGTCGCCATGCAGGTGGTGGGGAGTCTGCCCAGTTTCTTATCCCTAGAGGTACCCACAGATTAGTGCATGTCTCGTCCCTCATCAGATGCTTCTTTTGTAACAGAACCACACTAACAGGGGAGTCCCACAACTGGCACTGTGCAGAGTGCTTTAATACACCCTGTCGGTACAGAGTGATCAATACAGATTAATACAGAGAGTGTGATGTGAGGGTGCCATCTCCACGGGCCATCGCCCCTCCCTCCAAGCTTCAGGGATCATTCGGGAAGAGTGGGTGGGAAGATTGTACTGGACAGAGGGGACAGATTGTCATGAAACAGGATTCCTGGACGTGACATGGGGTCACGTGACTGCCTGCCCAAGATCAAGCTGGCCCAAGTCCCAGTTTGTGTGGAGAACGGGAGCCATGACAGTAGCTAGGAGTTGCTGACAATGAAGGGCTGCTGGGGCAGACAGAGACGTTTTTCTTCAGGGATGCAGGCCCTGAGAGACAGTCTGTCCTTCCTCCAGTAGACAGCTCCGTACCCTTGCACAGAGGCAACACCCGATGGATTCAGTGAGTAGTAAATTAAGGGGGTCTGAGGAAGAGGCTCAGTGCTCAATAGCACGCATGTCTGCTTTCCCAGAGGACCTTGGTTTGATTCTCAGCACCTGCGTGGTGGCTCACACCATCTGTAACTCCAGTTCCGGGATGGCCATTGTGCTCTTTTGGCCTCTTGGGGACACCAGGCATGCACCACAGTGCACAGACACACACACACAGACAAAACACTTGCACACATAAAATATAATAATAATAATAATAATAATAATAATAATAATAATAATAATAATAGTACAAGAAGTTGGTATAGGGGATAGAGGAGGGATTGGAGGG
>NC_022028.1:3961290-3972101 GCF_000317375.1 Microtus ochrogaster | reverse complement strand
AAAAAAAAAAAAGAAATTAACAATTTTTTAAATTGTGAAAAGATTAGTGAGATTTCCCAAGGACCCCACTACAGAGCTTGAGGGCATCTAGCTGAGCCCTGAACCGGCAGCTGGGAGCCGGGGAGGGGCAGGTCTCGGGGGAGGAGCCTGGGGGCGGGCTGTCTCAGGAAGAGCCAACCCGGGAAGAGCGAGCGTGCAAAAGGCGCTCCCCGTTTCCGCCCCGAGTCGCATTCCCAGATCACGTGGTCTGGACTGCGCCCCCTGGCACTGGTGGGTGCGGGTGCGGGCGGCGATGGCGGCGGAGGTGGCGGAGCAGGGCCGCTGCTCCGTGTACTTCTGCGGGAGCATCCGCGGTGGGCGCGAGGACCAGGCACTGTATGCGCGGATCGTATCGCGGCTGCGGCGCTATGGAAAGGTGCTCACTGAGCACGTGGCTGCTGCAGAGCCGGACGCGCGAGGTGAGGCGGCCGAGCTGGAGACCCGCAGACTAGGGACCTGCAGGCTACAGGGTCTTTAGGTTAAGGGGACTGGCTGGCTCAGGACTTGAAAGTTAAAGGACCTGCAGCCTAGGATACCAGCAGGCTAGGACCTCTGGCTGAGGAAGGCCCTAGCTTACACTCCTGCAAGTACACACCCCATCCAGCACTCTGGCGGGAGCTGGCTATGCCAGTCCCAGCACCCTGAAAACCAATGAGAGCCCAGATCCAGTGTAGGGAAAAAGGACCAGGCAGAGCCAAAGAGCCAAATACACCCTAACCCTGAAATCAGTGCCAAAGAAACACACCTTGGCTGAAGAATCAGAGTTTAGTAAAAGAAATACGCCCTGGCACTGAAATTAGAGCCAAAAGGCTAAAAAGGGTCAGTGAAAGAAACACACTTTGGCCCTGAAACCAGAGCCAAATCTGCCTCTGACCAACTGAGCAGAAAACCAACCAATCTCTGAGGATGAGATCTAGCCAATTAAGGGACTGAAATCTGACCAATTCCCACCCTGAAAATCTTTTTTCTCCCTGCGAAAGCTCCGCTCCTAAGAAGCCCTATATAAGCCTGTTCAGTTTCTCTCTGCCTTTTTCCCTGGCAGAGGCAGCCATTCTCCGGATTCTTCCCTCCCAATAAATGAATGAGGTTTGGGTGAGACCTTTATTCGCGGGAATGGAGCAGAGGAGAGAAGTAACTTCTCGCCAGAGCAGGGCTGTAACACTTCGCTGGGGAAACCTTTCCCTAGTGGAACGGAGTTGATACAGTAGGGAGGACCTGAGCAGAACTGCAGATACTTCTCTGGGGAAACCCTCCCCTGCGAGAGCCGAGCTGTTACATTGGGAAACCTCTCCATGGAGCAGGGCTGTAAGCTGTTAGGCTGTGACCTGTGGTGTTCCTTGGCTCCGGACTGCCAGGATTCCTTTCCATCTGAGCTGCGGTGCTTACACCCGTAGGTATACGGCTATATACCCTTGCATATGGCCTGCGAGGCTTTGATGGGGTGGCCTGGATCCCGGCCACTCACTCTCCCACTTTTCAAAGTTGTACCTAGAACTCACATTTCTGCTCAGAAAATTTTGAAGTGGTTTTTCTTTGTCCCACTCAAAAACAGATTCATAGTCTGTGGGGTCTAAAGCAATTGTGGAAGAACCTTTTTAAAAAAAAAGGCCGGGCAGTGGTAGCACACACACCTTTAATTCCAGCACTTAGGAGGCAGAGGCAGGCAGCTCTCTGTGAGTTTGGGGCCAGCCTGGGCTACAAGAGCTAGTTCCAGAATAGGCTCCAAAGCTACAGAGAAGTCCTGTCTTGAAAAACCAAAGTAATAATAATAATAATAATAATAACAACAACAACAGAATCACAAGGCAAAGATGCTAGTTCCAATCCCAGCGCTCTGGAGGTTGAGGCAGGTAGAGCTCCAGGCCAGCCTGGGCTACAGTAGTTAGACAGTGTCTCAAAGAAAAACAAGTGCGATTAGTGATAGCCTGGGGAAAGCCTTCCAATCTGCTTTTTGTTGTTGTTTCTCACTTGTTACTTTTCTTGCTTATTTTGAGAACTGGGTTTCTCATGTAAACCCAGTGACCTCTGACTGGCCACGCAGCAGAGGATGGTGTTGACCTCCCCTTTCTCCTGCCTCTGCCCCTCAAATGCCACCACACCCAGCTTGTTACTTCTCTTTTTGTTTCTTTTTGAGACACTTTCTCTGAATAACCCTGGCTGTCCTGGAAACCCGGAACTGGCTCTGTTCCAGCTGACCAGGCTGACCTCAGAATCAGAGATCCACCTGCCTGCCTCTGCCTCCAGGGATTGAAGGAGTCACTACCACCCGGCTTGTTTTGTTTTTGAGACAGAGTCTGTCTGTATGTCCCTGGGTGTTGTGGAACTCACGGAGGCCTGCCAGCTCCTGCGTCCTGAGGTTGGGATTATTGATGTGTGTCGCTATCCTCAGATCACAAGTGAACTTTTTTGACAAGGTGTTTCTGCTCTGCCATCAGCATGGTCTTATCATCCTGAGCAGGAGCATTTATTCAAGCTGGAAGCTGTGATCCTGACCCTCTGAGCAAGCGCAGTTGCTTGGATTCCTAGTGCCACCTTGCATAGGCTTGGGTTCCTTCTTCACCCCTTTCCTGGGCTGGCCTGGGGAGGCACCGGAGCATGCACCTGCCCCCTCTGCCTTCCCCGAGCGGAGGAGATATTAAGAGCAGCAAGGTTCCGGGTACAGAGGGTGCGAACATCCTTGACCAGTTTTCCCTTAACCACAGGAGAAGAGGCTGCTGGGGGCGACCACCTCATTCACGAGCAAGACCTGGCCTGGCTGCAGCAGGCAGATGGTAAGTAGTCCTCCCTCCTCCGTGCAGGCTCCTCTGTGATGCCAATTCCTGGGATATCCCTCGCTTCCTAGAAGGAAGCCCTTCCCCACTACAGATACACTCATCCCATTGTGCTTACAAGAGCCAGGTATTAAATCTTTCTGGCTTTCTCTCCAGTGGTTGTGGCCGAAGTGACACAGCCGTCCTTGGGTGTTGGCTATGAACTAGGCTGGGCAGTAGCTCTTGGTAAGCAAATTCTGTGCCTGTTCCGACCACAGTCTGGCCGAGGTGAGTAGCCCAGCCCAGGGTGGCTTACCTATTCCTGGCTTTCTGGGAACCCCATACCCATTTCTTCCTTTCCCAGTGGGCTGGGGCAGGGGGCACGGTGGGGAGCGTGGGGTCAGTTCTCCCTTCCCCTCTCCCCAGTGCTCTCTGCCATGATTCGGGGTGCAGCAGATGGCTCGAGGATCCAGGTGTGGGACTACACAGAAGGAGAGGTGGATGCCATGCTCGATCGATACTTTGAGGCTTATCCTCCTGGGGGGAAGGCCCCCTCCAGTAACCCAAGCACCTGACCTAACTCAACTTTTTTAAAATAAATTTAAGATTTTCTGTGTGTATGTGTGTGTGTTGACTGCATGCATACCTGGTACCCACAGAGGCCAAAGAGGGCATCAGATTCTCTGGTATTGGCATTAGAGATGGTTATGAGCCACCATGTGAGTGAACTATGACCTCTGCAAAAGCAACAAGTGCTCTTACCTGCTGAACCTTCTCTTTGGCCCTGGCCCACCTGGTTAACCCCCCCCCTCCGGAATCATCTGGCCACAGTCTCAGTAATAAAAGAGGTTTGTTTAGCCAGAAGTAGTGGCACACACCTTCAGTCCCAGCCCGCTGGACACACAGGCAGGTGGATTTCTGAATTAGAGGTCAATGTGGTCTATGTAGCGAGTTCCAGGACAGTTAGACTCAAAAAACAAAAACCATCTAGAGTGGAGGGGGTGGGGCGGGTCCCACTTTTCTTCAGGACACAGAAAGACCCTTTAAAGTGGTCCCCAAGAGGAGGGTACCCTGTCATGCCTTTTGGGTCCCCAGGGAACATTTAAAACTATGGGAGGGGAGCAGGTGGCTGGGCCATCATTCTTCTCATCTTACCTGTGAGTTTAGGCCAAATGAGTGCTTGGGGTTTTCCTGAGGATAGAAAAGTCTGGAAGTCTAAAGAAAGCAATAAAGATGAAGGCGGGCTGGTGAGATGGCCCAGCTGGTGCAGGTGCTTCCCACCAAGCCTGAAGACATGAGTTCTAGCCCAAGCACCTACATGGAAAAGAGAACTGACCCCCTAAAGGTGTTCTCCAATCTCCATACACACCTCCACAGCGTGTGCACACGCACACGCACACACACTATTAAAAGGTTATTTTACAGAGAGTGGGTATCTGAGAACACCAGGGGAGTGATTGGCCTGCTCCCAGCGATGTATGTGAAAAAGAAGTTTATTCAGTAAACAAGGTGCTACAGGCACTGGGAATCCCTCTCACATGACAGTGGAGGGGTAAACTCCCCACCCATGGCCCTGCCTGGGGCGCTCCAGGTGTTTCCTGTCCCCCTCAGTCATAAGACTCATCATCGTCATCCTCATCACCGAAAAAGAAAGTCTCTTGGTTCAGGTTCTCAGATTCTTCATCGTAGGAGAAGCTGTCATTGTCTAGTTCCTCATCAAACTCGTGCTGCCACTCAGGCACATCCTCCTCCTCTTCTGCTTCAAGCCCCGAGGAGCCCTGGGGCCTAGAGAGAGCCACCACACTCAGCCTGAGAAGCCTGCACTCTTCAAGCCCCGAGGAGCCCTGGGGCCTAGAGAGAGCCACCACACTCAGCCTGAGAAGCCTGCACTCTTCAAGCCCCGAGGAGCCCTGGGGCCTAGAGAGAGCCACCACACTCAGCCTGAGAAGCCTGCACTCTTGCTACCCTCTCCCGGGTTCTGCCCGGCTACTCACTGACTGCTGGGCACGTTGGATCCTTTCACCTCCTGGGCCTCTGCGGATGGACTCTGCAGTCCAACCCGGAAGTCCTGACAAGGAGACGGGGCCTGAGGAACAGAAGAGCAGAGGGCACCAGGCCTCTGGCCTGGCATTGCTTCCACTCATGTTTCCTGAGAGTCAGCCTCCCATGAGCACTCCTGCCGTCTACCTCCCCGAGGCTCCAGGAGAGAGGACAGTGGGGCACCCAGCAATCTCTGCCCAGTACTAAGCAGGCAGCAAATGACCCACACCTGTGTACCAGAGCTGGCAAGACTCTTGGAGATCCCTTACTCCAGCAACTGCTAACCCCACGTGCAGGGGGTCTGGTCTGAGAAAGTGCAGACTGATTCTGATGAGCACCTGGCCCTAAACACTGATCTGGGGAAACCAACTCCTTTGTAAGAAACCCCAGGAGTTTAAGTGACACTGCAGACTGGCCCAGGCCTCCAAATACCCCTTTCCCCCTCCAGACTGCCCCCCAGGCAGGACTGAGCAAGGCCCTACCTGGGTGGAGTGCTGCAGGATGGCCAGCAGCCTCTCCTGGATCCTCCGGAGCAGCTCCGTGCCTGTGCTGAGGCAATCAGCCCGAAGGAGGCGCAGGGAGGAGGCCAGGTCCTGGCAGCGCAGCAGGGTCTCCTCTGCAGAGGGCAAGCACAGGGCCCACTCTCTTCTCCCATCCAGTCCTGCCTCCCACAAATGTCTATGGAGCATCTCCCAAGTACTGGGCATGGCTGTCAAAACTCATGGAGCTCACCTGCCAAGGGCAGAGTGCAGAGCAGACTGCCGAAAGCACGTAGAACCCTATGTCATGGGCTTTAGACCCGAGAGAGGGAGGCCACACAGAATGAGGGGAGGAAAGGAAAAGTGCTGGGGGTAAGGGCCCTGGATAACTGTCTGGATGGGCATGGGATGCTTAGCACAAAGGGAGAGGATGGCAGGGCATCGGTGCGCCAGCTCACCGAGGAGGATCTGCAGGGCATTTGTGTGCAGCTCCAGGTTCTCGGTCTGCTGCTCCACCACATCCATGTACTCTGTGTCCTGGCTATAGAAGCTGTAGACACAGGCGTAGGCCAGCACCTAGAGGAGACCCCGTCAGGTCAGTGCATCTTGCCTGAGGCCCCAGCAACTCCACCTCCACTTCCTCTCTTCTGGCTCCTCCATCCAAGCCCACTCAGCCCCCTTGGCATACCTCTCCCGTCTGCCTCCCCCACTGCTACAACCTTTCGAGCCTGCTCGAGGGCCCGGCAGGCATCGTGAAGGAAGGTGAAGGATCTGGGTGGGGGCACCTCGTGGATGGCAGAGGCCTGGTTCCGCAGGTTCACAGCAAACTCCTATAGGAGGACAGTGCAGTCCCAGCCTGTGAGGCCGCAGGCCATGCAGCTTCCAGCTGGCCCTCTGAGTGCAGTCACCAGCTCCCTGACTTTACCGCCCACCACTGCCCACTGCTCACCCGGGCCTGGTGATGGAAAGTGCACCTCTCATTGTAGTCCTGAAACCGCTTCTCCTGGCGAGCGGCTTTGCTCACCTGTAAGGACACAAGGAAGGGTTGCTGGGTGCTGTGCTTCCTCCACACTTCACCCAGACGACTGACAGTCTTTACCAGCCTTCCTGTACGTGGGAATGCCAAGGGTTGTCCCTGGCCACAGTGAGGGCAGGCCCACTCAACACTCCTTTCTCTGCTCTGGTACCTGCCGAGAACACCCTGCCCTATTCTTCCTGGGCTTTCTTTGGTCACCTGGGTGGGGCAGCCCTTCCAGTACAGAGTTTCCAGAACCTCAGGCTCAAAGGCTCCTGCTTGTCCCCACTGAACCTTTGTCCTGACTGCTCTACCACTGTTCGGGGCATACAACTCTGTCCCAGGGCCAACGGCAGCTGGGCCGACATGCCTAGCCCCTTACCATGGCAGAGCAGTTGTAATAGTCCTTGTGGCTTGGCTTCCAGGACTTGAGGCAGCGCCAGCAGAAACCATGGTTACATCTGGCACAAGTCATGCTGTGGAGGATTCGAGCTGGTCAGTGGGGCCTACCTCTGGATACAGGTGCCCAGGGTGCCCAGGGACTGTGCACACTGACAAGGTGCCATCTTCTCAAGCACTGCTAAGGACACCTTGATTTGGGCTTCCCAACACAGTGAACTTAAAACCTGGGTGGAAGAATCCAAGAGGTGACCCTGGGGGACGGTGAGTGAGGGCAATGGATTTGCTGCACTTCACAGTAAGCTTGAATTTCTTCCTTACTGCCAGCCTCCCCGACATCATGCTCCCAGAGCCCCCTGTACCCCTTCTTACTGCAGACACCCCTCATTCTTCTCAATGGGCGCCTGACAGCTGGGACAGCGTTTGGAGATGAGCTTGGCCAGGTGTTTGCTCTGGGCCTCCACACTCATGCCATCGTAGTAGCCACCGTCGTCCACCCACTGGGACATGTGGCCACAGCTGGCAGGATAGTGTGCCTAGGTGGGAGGAGTATGAAGACACAGCCAACTCAGTCAGGTAGCAGGAGACAAGGAAGCCCGTCGTGTGTGTGTGTGTGTGTGTGTGTGTGTGTGTGTGTGTGTGTGTGTGTGTGTAGGTGCTAGGCAGGGAAGGAGTGGGTGCCTACCTCGGGGAAGTTACAGCTGAAGCAAGAGGCCCAGCCACACTTAGAGCAGGTGGTACCACTGCCCAGGCCCTGGCGGCACAGGATGCGATCGCAGCCTTGCGGGTTGGTGCACCATGTCAGGTTGGAGCAGCTCTCCACATAGCCTCGCAGGAGGGCCTTCTCGTACTGTGGGCAAAGGCAAGTTGCTATGAATGCTGGGAGAGCAGGAGCATCTGGAGGCCGGCCTGTCCTCTGGGGCCTCAGGCAGGACGGGTACCTTGGAGATGACTTCTGGGGAGGAGACCATGTCACGGATGAAGGCTCCCGTGGGCTGAGCAGGACAGTCAGCAATGGGGCAGGTACAATTCTGCACAAAGTTCTGTTCGATCCGGGTCGTCAGGTACTCATTCCAGCAAGACTACCAGGACAGAGGAGGGGCTGATGCAGACAGGTGCCCTGGCCACCGGTCTCACACACATCATGGCTTCATGGGAGGTCAGAGACAGCAGGCTCCTACACCTACCTTGCAGGACCCTGCCTTCCTGATGCCATGGTTTGGGGGATGAGACCAAATCGCAGCTGTTTTTGAGGACATATGGGGCTCAGGGATTGGTCCCTGATGGAAGCCGTGCTCAGCGGTGAGGCTTTGGTGAGGGGGCTGCCTCATGAGGGTTCTGTCTTGACCAACAGTTTATTCCGCTGGTGGCTGGCCACAGATCACTGGGGCTGTGTCTCTCAAGGGTGACTTGTCCCTTGTTCCTTTTCTGCCTGGTGGGCTTCCTGACCAGCACGAGGTGAGCAGCTATCCTCCCGCCTTCCACCATGTTTCTGCCTTGTTACAGGCTAAAAACAATGGAGGCTGCCAGCTGCAGACTAAAACCCCGTCTTCCTCCCTTAAGCTGGTTCTCACAGGTATTTGTCACAGTAGTATATGGTTAGCACAACCAAGAAGGGGAAAACAGAGCTTCAGAGTGACTCAGTGGTTAAGAGAACCCAGGTTCAATTCCCAGCACACATACAGTGCTTATAATTGTCTGTAACTCCAGTTCCAGGAGATCTGCAGGCACCAGGCATGTATACAATGCACTCATAAACATGAAATAAAGACACTGATTTTTCTTAAAGATGAGTACAGAGCTTCCCCCCCCCCCTCTGGGCCCCTATTCTGGCCCCAGGGCACACCTAGGGCTGGTTCCCTGGCTCCAGCTCCCCCAGCTTGAGGCTGTGGCTCAAGGGCTTACCCTTCAAACAGACTTGATTGTGGGGTCCCTGCCCTGATCAACAGCACAGCCTCCTCAACTCACCCTAGTTACCAGCACCAGCATTTCTGTCTCCCAAATTTTTCTGTTGTTCCGCCACCCACCCTAAAGCAGGTTCTTGTGTGTTCTCAACACATTGCAGGGGCCTCCTGATAAATGGCCACCCCTCAGAGATCTGCCTGTCTGTGTCTCTGGTTGGAAACTTTTTAAATCTTTGTTTCTTTGAGACAGGGTTTCTCTGTGTAGTCTTGGCTATCTTAGAACTAACTCTGTAGACCAGGCTGGCCTCGAACTCATGGAGATCCACCTGTCTCTGCCTCCTGAGTGCTGAGATTAAAGATGAGCAGCACTACCACCTCAGCTTGTTTTTCTCAGGTACATTTTGCAGACTTCCTATCTCTGCATCTCTGCTGGGGAGTCCACCTTTTTCTGTAGTGTTGCCACTGAATCCCAAATCCCACTGGCTAGCTGCCTTTCCCACACACTGCCCAGTGAGCAGCTCAGACTTTACACAGCTGTGACTGAGTTTCCACTCAACACCCCACCCTTCATCCACACGCTGCCCCCAAATCCTCTCAAACATAGTAAAAGTGGCACGTTTTATACAGGCAGATGCTTAGCTCAAAAACAGAGGCCTGTCTTGATCCCCCTACCTGAAGCCTGTACATCTACCACACTGAGTATTGTGGGCTCTATTTGCAAACACATCAAAGCCCATCTCCTTGCCTTGTCAACACGACACAAGTCCAAAAAGCATGTTTGTCTTTACACAACTCTCTCCACATAGCAGCTACAGGGTTTGCTTTGTTTTTGGTGGGTGGGTGCATGTGTGTCTGTATGGGTGTGCATGCGTCGTGCGTCTGTATGGGTGTGTGTGTCTGTACAGGCGTGTGTCTGTACAGGTGTTCTTGTGTCTGTATGGGTGTGCCTGTGTCTATACAGGTGCTCATGTGTCTGTACGGGTGTAGGTACATCTGTCTGGGTACTTACCTGTCTGTATGGGTGCTTGTGTGTCTATACGGAAGTGTATCTCTACAGGTGTGTGTCTGTATGGGTGCTTGTGCGTCTGTATGGGTGTTTGTGTGTCTATATGGATACAGATGTGTCTGTGTGGGTGTTCTTGTGTCTGTACAGGTGCTCGTGTGTCTGCACGGGTGCAGGAACATCTGTATGGGTGCAGGAACATCTTTATGGTGTCTGTTCATGTGGGGGGATAAGCCCAAAGCTGACATCTTTGATCTTTTCACTTTCTTCACTGAGGCAGGGTCTCTCACTGAGCCTGGAGCTCAGCAATCCTGACTAGTTTAGCTCGTCAGGGACGAGGGATCTTGTCTCTGCCTCTGGAGTGCTGTGATAACAGGCAGCCTGCCATGCCTACCCTTGCTTTACTAAACTGGCTTCTGCGTGGGTTCTGGGGATCTGAACTCTGGTTCTCAAGCTGCACGGTAAGCACGTTTATCTGCTGAGCTGTCTTCCCAGCTCCCAAGTAAGTTTTCAAAAGTGTAAATAAAGAGGTGGAGAGATGGCTCAGAGGTTAAGAGCATTGCCTGCTCTTCCAAAGGTCTTGAGTTCAATTCCCAGCAACCACATGGTGGCTCACAACCATCTGTGATGGGGTCTGGTGCCCTCTTCTGGCCTGCAGGCATACACACAGACAGAATATTGTATACATAATAAATAAATAAATACTTTTTTAAAAAAGTGTAAATAAAGCAGGGCAATGGTAGCGCACGCCTTTAGTCCCAAACTGGGGAAGCAGAGGCAGGCGCATTTCTGTGAGTTCGAGGCCAGCCTGGTCTGCAGAGTGAGTTCCAGAACAGGCTCCAAAGCTACACAGAGAAACCTTGTCTTCAAAAAAAAAAAGTGTAAATAAGATATCATCACCTTGCTTAAACCCATCATGGTTTCCCCAAATCACCACCTAAACAGACAGCATTAGCTGCCACACACAGCCTGCTGTTCTCTGGCTGTAGCCCTCTCCTACGATGTCACCTCCTAGGCCTCCCTTGATCTCCTCGATGTAAAGGGAAAGCCACTTTGTATGACATCATCCAAGTGTATCTGCTTTCCTCAGTTTATCATCAAAGTTTGGAGATCCTAAGTTTGGAGAGGCAGGGAAGGAGAGGCCGCGTGCTCACCTTGTGGAGAGGCAGGGAAGGAGAGGCC
>NC_022028.1:3946378-3961165 GCF_000317375.1 Microtus ochrogaster | reverse complement strand
CGTGCTCACCTTGTGGAGAGGCAGGGAAGGAGAGGCCGCGTGCTCACCTTGCAGCAGCAGTGCTGGCAGCAGAGGGAGGGAGAATCGTCACTGGGTCCTAAGGGGCTGAAACAGACAGGGCAGTGGTCTGGGCGCATGAGGACGACCTGTGCCTGGGGCACTCGCAGCCCAGCTGCAAGAAGCAGGGGCTCTGGGTCATCACTGTAGCTCTGCAGCAGCTGCTCAGTGCCCCAGTGGGCATGTGCCAGAAGGTGTTGGGCTACATCTGGCTCCAAGTTCAGCGTCTCCTGCACCTGCTGCACCGTCTGCGCCATCAATCCTTCTACCTCCTGGGGACTCATGGTACGGCCTGCAGGCAGCTGTAGAGATGCCAGGGCCAACACAGCTTCAGGGCTGAGGGAGAGAACAGTGGTTAGTGTCTCCACTGTTTACCTATCTACAAGCTCCCGCTGCCCCCAGCTCCCCACAGAGGACCCAGTGCTTACACTTGTCTCAGCAGCCTACGTATCACCTGAACCTTCCTAGAAGCACTGGGTAGCTGTGGGGTTGGCTGGCTGCACAATGACTGGTGGCATTGTAGGCCCGTGGGTAGAGCTGAGGGTGATAAATGACTTCTCATGAAGGGGACAGTCCATTGCCCAGAATGCAAGCAGCACGTCTAAAGCCTTCCTATGCCAAGCGTAACCTGTGCACCAACAGTCTGGGCATCACAGAAGGAGTGGCTGAGTCACATCCGTACTCGGCCACACGTAACACTCATAAGGTGTGACAAGTCAGAGAACTCATTCCACCCCTCAGGCAGGCACCACGGACCAACAACAATGCTGTAACACACTAGGGGGGTGCACTTGAGGTTGGAAGTTTCAGGGGTGCTGGCAATCTAAAACAGCCTCCAGCAAACTCCCCAGCAGAACAACTGCCTGGAGCTTGGCAAACCCCCCAGGCAAGCACACAGCTGGTGATCTGTACATATTTACCGCACAGACCAAATCTGTTCAGAAGAAGTGACATCAACACATCTGGGTCTCCTGCCCAAGGGCTGGCTCCAGGAGGATGGGACAGATGTCAAGACCCTTGATTGGCAAGGCACTGGGCGGGAGGGGGGTGGATGGAGGAGGGGAAGGTGAAAATCAGCAAGTAGGAGGAATAGATAGGAAAACGGACAGGACAGACTGGAAGTGATGTTTTGTTTGATTAATTTGGTGTTTTTTTGAGACAGGTGTTACTCTGTAGCCCTGGCTGGCCTCAAACTCACAGAGATCTGCCTGCTTCTGGCTATCAAGTGCTGGGATTATCAGGAAAATGTTTTTATACAAGTGACTTTTGCAGGGCTTTGGCCCCATAATCCTCCTCACCCGTAGAAAGTGGATAGAGGGAGGGGTGGCTACCTAGGTCTGGAGATCTCAGTACTCTGGCTGCCACAAAAGGGAACATCTGCCTGACCCCGGCAGGGCCCCATGGGCTCTGGGGTAGCATAAATCAGGACCTGGGGCCGGTCATCACGCCGTTCCACATAGCCCTGGCCCAGGAGATGCAGGATGCAAGAGAGAACATCAGTGCTGGAACAGGCCACACTTCCGACAACAGTGTGGCCCAGGCTCCCAGGTGGATTTGGACTCTTCCTCCAGGCCTCCAGAACCTGGATGGGAAGAAACAAGCAGATCACCCTTACCCAAGGAGCCTGCACGGGTTCAATACCTGGCGCCACCAGTTCTTACTGGTCATGCTTACTTTCTCATCTATCCAACATCAAAAGTGAGTAGTTGTATTAAGTTAATATTCATATTAATTTTATTTATACTATTGTTGAGGACCAAGTTACTCAATCACACACATGGTAAGCACTCATGTCAGAATAGAGGGCTGCAGAGGCAGTGGAATAAAGTGCTTGCTCCTCAAAGGTGTGCCCTGAGTTCGAATCCCTAGAACCTATACAAAGTCTGGGAGAGCAGCATGTGTGAACCCCAGGTGCTCCGAAGGAGAGAAGGGAGACAGAGACAGAGGAGCCAGGCGCTCACACATGCAGCAACAAACAAGAAAGCTGGTGCCAAACAAGGCTGGAAGGTGAGGACAGACACTCAGGGTGTCCTCTGATCTGCACTTGCACGTGTGCATGCATGCACACACACACGAGGATACACACACAAATGTCACACACACATAACAGGAAGAACCAGGTGGGAATGTCACTCCAAGGATGTTTCATACTGAAAGAGGTTAAGTTCTCTTGTACTGACCTCTGGTCCCATCTCCAACCCCAGCCATGACTCTGCCCTCAGGATGTGGTCCTTTCTGCCTACCAGACAAACCAGCTGATCAACGTGGAGGCCTTTTTCCCCATAGGCTTTGAGTATGCGGATAAGAAGACAGCTCAAGAGGTTCCTCTTCTGTTCCAGGGTCCGGCCCTCATCCTTTTCTACACTGAAATACGTCTGGGGAGGTATCAGCCACAGGACCTCTTCATGGGGCTGGGACCTAGGCTCACGAAGGCGCAGCATCCCTGGAATCCGGTCCCCGATCAGGTACCCAAGGACAGGGAGGGACACATGAATGAGGGTCCCACCACACTCTCATTCCCCAGGTACTCTCCCACCCTCTGGACCTCCTTCTATCATGCCTCGGAGGCTCAGCCCAGGCCCTGCTGACCTACCCGCCTGTGGAAAGCGCTGAGCCTCCTCCAGGGTCAAAGGACCATTGTCAGCGATAAGGGGCAGAAGTGCCTGCTGCAGAAGCTCTGGAGAGAGGTCAGACGTCTCCAACAAGGTCTCTACTGACACCTCCTGGTGAGGAGAAACAGTGCCCATGGGGTGAAGAGGAAAGGAAACAGGGGAGGGAGGGGACAGAGAGAGGAGGGGCTGAGGAACCTCAGTCTTGTTGAAACTCAACAGCAGCCACATCTGCACAGTGGACACATGCAGGATTTGGTCCCCAAACTGCAGCTCAGCCCGGCCCAGCCATGTCCACTGAAGTCGCCGATGTGGTCCCATGTCCAAGACTGAGTAGTTTTGACCTAGGGAGGTGTCGAGGAGACAGAGTCAGAGAGTGGGGGATAAAGGCGCTAGGGCTGAGGTGTAAAATCAAGCGTAGCATTGTACGTTTGCGGGTTTGTGATGACACTGCTATATATTCAAAGACCTCACTGATCAGCTTTGAAGTATTCCAGAGAATCAGTTCATCATTTAAAAAACAAACAAACAAAAATAGCTGTTCGGTATAGTGGTAAATGACTTTAATCCCAACACTCAGGAGGCAGAGGCATGAGGATCCCTGGGTTCAAAGAAGCCAGGCTGCTCTACACAGAGTAATCCAGGCTAGCCAGAGCTACAAAAGAAACCCAAAACAAAAACAGATATAGAGGGAAGAGGGCAGGCCCAGGCTTTCCTGGCAAAGAAAAGCCTAGCAGTTAGCTAAAAGTTAGCTTCTCTAGAAAGACAGCATCCTGCTCACACACGAAGGAACAATGACAAACTAGAGTTTCACTCTTTCATAAATGCCAACGCAGTGGCTGACATAAGGAACTGGGGATGGCACTCGGTTGGTGGAATGCCGACCCTAGTATACACAGGGCCCTGGGTCCCACTCTACACCACATACATGAGGTATGCCTGCAACCCCACACTTAGGAAGTAGACAGATGGATCAGAAGTTGAAAGTCATCCTCGGTGACATAGAGTTTGAGCGCAGCCTGAACTACCTGAGTCCCTATCCCCAGAAATCAAAATCCAAAGCAACAAAAACTGATTGTACTAAAGAGCCTCTGGTGTGGAAATCCACAGCTCCCTTGACATCCCACAGGACAAACCTGCAACCCCACTTCCTCACAAACAGCCATGAAGGGAGAGGGGGACAGCAGGACCTAGACAGGAGATGTGAAACTGACCACATCTTAGTGGCTTGGGCTCGTGTGGATCCCCACTAAACAAATACTAATTTTACAGCAAGAATAAGACAGAGACTCTGGACAGCCAGGGGAACAGGAACACACACAGCTGATGACACTGGGACGGTCTGAGAGTGATGGCACCTTTGTCTTTAGAAAGGGGGAGAACGTGACGCTGGGCCATATCTTGGTATTCTGGAATTTATGTTGTTTGTATATGTTTGAAATTTATCATTGTGAAAATACTTTAAAATTTATCTTTTTTATGTGTATGAGTATTTTGTCTGCATGTATGTCTGTGCACTGCTTGTGTGTGGTCCCCTCAAGAGGCTGCAAAGAGCATCAGATCCTGGGAAACTGGAGTTACAGATGGTTTTGAGCAGCTGTGTGGATACTGGTAATTGAACCCAGGTCCTCTGTAAGAGCAGCCAGTGCTCTTAACTGCTGAGCCACGTCTCCAGCCCCTTTAGGAAGAATATTTTAAATGAAAGAGAGCTAGGGATGTAGCCCCGCTGGTAGAGTACTGGCCTGCCATGCACGAAGCCCATGGTTTCATCCCCATACAGCACAAAACTGAGCATGGTAAGTAACCGATGCCTGTAAGCCCAACGCTCAGGAGTGAGGTGGAAAGGAACAAGTTCAAGGTCATCCTCAGACGTGTAAAGTTTGAGGCCAGCCTGGGGTGTGTGAAACCTGTATCTAAAGGAGAGTAAAAGGAAGTGCCCTGAGAAGGACTAGCTGTGAATAGCTCCCCTGCCTACAGCTTGTTAACAGAGGCAAGGAACAAGTATTAACTGTCCTTGGCCAGGTTTTCAGACTTAACATCACTGGGGATGGGAATTTTATGTTTGAGCATATGCTTAACACTAAAAAGCCCCCAGTTTAAACCCAGAACTGGGGTGGGGCGGGAAGACAGGAGATGAACATTTTGACAGTTATCAGTGTAATGATCACAGAGCCTGAGTCCTAACCCACACAAAGTGAGCAACTACTGAAAAACAATTTTTTTTCAAGACGATTTCTCTGTGTATCCCTGGCTGTCCTAGTATTCACTATGTAGACCATGCTGGCCTTGAACTCACAGAGATCCATCTGCCTCTGCTTCCCAATGCTGAGATTAAAGCCATGTGCCACTACAGCCTGGCTAAAGTTTTAGAGGACTGGGTTCTTCAAAACACGTCAGTGTTCAGAGCCAAAGATGACTGAGGACTATTCCAGATTAAAGGAAGACACCTGAGACCTGAACCAGCAGTGACATATGCCTGGATCCTCTCCTGGATGGAAAGCAAGGATACAGATGACTTACTTTATGGATCAGTTGACAAAACTGCAATTCAGAAGGTAAATTAAGGTACTGACTTAATCCCCATGTGTCAGAACACCTTCATGCCTAGGTAATAAATTTAGGAGAAAAGGACCAGGAAAAAAGAAACTTTCTTTCAATGGTTCTAAAAAATAACATGTATGTGTTCACACAGATATACACACATGTGCACTCAAAGGGTAAATGAGTCAGGTGTGCTGGCACATGCCTGTAATCCCACCCAGCACTTGAGAGGTGAAGGCGAGGGGTCTGGGAGCTGAAGCCCAGTCCAGGCTACAGAGGGAAACCGTTTGAAAAGAAAAAACGTCAGTGCTAACAAAAGCCAGCACAGTGATACCCACCCACCAGAGGAGCCTCCCTGCAAGGTTCATACGGTGAGTGCCTGGTCACCGCCACAGTCAGGCCTTTTCTTCCAAAGAAAAAAATAAAAAGCCAAGTGTTGACAAAAGGTAACTTGGATAGAGCTTCCATGGGAGTTCTTTGCATTACCACTTTAATTTTTCTGTAAACTTGAAATTATTTCTAAATTAAAAAATAATTAGGGACCAGGCAGTGGCACACGCCTTTAATCCCAGTACTCAGAAGGCAGAGGCAGGCAGATCTCTGAGTTCAAGGCCCCCCTGGTCTACAGAGTGAGTTCCAGAACAGCCAGAGCTACACAGAGAAACCCTGTCTTGGGAAAAAAAAATAGGGAAGGGTGTCTGAAACTGTATTCTTAAAGCTGTTAGAAGGGGAAATGCTATTCCAGACATATTTTACCACAATAAAAAAAGTAGAAACAAGAAACAAAGTCAGGCCTGGAAGACTGCTCAGTGGGTAGAGTGTGTGCCAGATAGGCACAGTGAGCTGGTGTGGGCCCCAGCAGCACATAACAGCCAGGAGCTGAAGTTCCAGAACTCTACGATCCCAGCACCCAGGAGGCTGAGAGGAGGTGTCCTCAGGGCCCACGGGCCAGCCAGTCTAGGTAAACTGGTGAGTTCCAGGTTCAATAAAAGACCTGTCTCCAAAATAAAATAGGACTAAAGAGCACACCCTGTGTTGACCTCTGGTACCTGCACACAAAAAACATATGCCACACACACGTACATACATATACCACACACACGAACATGTATAGCCATGCCAATTCACACCTCCCCACAAACATGTATACACACATGAATACATACATAGAGAGGGAGAGAGGTAATGGAAAGAAAGAAGAGAAAGAAGAAACCCAAGGACTGGAGATGTAGCCCACTTGTGGGATGGACGCCCAGCTGCTCACATTATCTTGGCTCTGCTCTCAGGTGCACATTTAAAATCATTCCGGAGTGCCTCCTGATAAACCCTTTTGTAAAGGCAAGAAAGTGTTTTTTTATGATACTGGTGCACGCCAGCAACAGGGAGGCAGAGGCAGGCGCACCAGTGTGTGCAGTGTGAAGCCCTAGGTTTGAGCCCAGCACCACACAAACCCCTAGGAACTCCGGTACAGAGAAGGTAAAAAGGATCAACAATTAAGGTCCTCGTCTTCTATCTAGAGAGCGTGAGGCCAGCCTAGACTCCATGAGACCTGCCTAAAACATAGAGACTTCTCTCAATGTGAAAGCCAAACTAAAGGGAAACATCATCTACAACACGCTAGCGCATGAGTGTCATCAAAGGAAAACTCATCTACAACACGCTAGTGCATGTATCTAAAACACGCTAGCGCATGAGTGTCATCAAAGGAAAACTCATCTACAACACGCTAGCGCATGTATCTAAAACACACTAGCGCATGAGTGTCATCAAAGGAAAACAGTAATAACAATGCTTAATTTATCACCAAACTAGGAACCCACACAATCACTAGCTACATGTAGTTCAATTTTAGATTTAAAATGAATTGTCCTCAGTCATATTTACAAATTCAAGTGCTTAGAATGGCTAAGAACAGTTATCATATTGAAAAGTTCAGAAAAAAAAAACGTTCTGTTTGTTTGTTTTTGTTTTTTGAGACCAAGTGTCTCTGTGCAGCCCTGGCTAGCCTGGAACTTGGTCTGTAGACCAGGCTGGCCTCAAACTCAGAGATTCGTCTGCCCCTGCCTCCCTAGTGCTCGGACTAAAGGTGTGCGCCATCGCTGATAACACTGGGTGCCAGACTGTTCTGCATCTTGATCTGGCAGATGGGTACATGGCTGTATCGAGGTATATAAACTCCTTAAGCCTTCTACTGAATACTAATTATATACCACTAAAACTGTTCCAAAAAAAAAAAAACAACAACAACATAGGATGTGATTAAAATGATGGGGATAAATAGTCTTAAATATTTTTACTTGAAAATAAGTTCTTAAGACTGAGAACGAAGTGAGCACAACCTGAAGACAGAAAAACAGGCCCAGTTCCCAGGAAGTTGAAGGAGAGAGCAAGCATTAATGAGGCTATTCCCATTCGTCTGGACCCTCCCCTTCCTGTCTATCCACTCCTTTCCTCTGCTGCTACCCAGAATGCATCCCCATCTCCAGGTCCCTGTCCCTAGCTCCTCACTGTGGCTGTAGAAGCTGGAGAAGCGACCCAGGGCATCGCAAAACTCTGTGGGAAGGAGCTGTCTGAGACCGTGCAGGTAGCAGAGTGGCGAGACGGGCCAGCAGCGTGGTGACAGAACCAGTACAGAAACTTCTGGACCTGGGTCTTCTACAGAGAGCTCCTTTCTGGTCTCCTGTACCTGGTCTTCTTCCTGAGGAGCAGAGGGATGAGCCCATGAGCTCTCCTAGTGGGCCTGCTCTCCCGTTCTGCTGTTCCTCCCCTTGCCCTCACCTCCACTTCCTCTAGCCTCCATTCCTCCTGGTCCTCCTGCTCCAAGAGTTGCCTGTCAAGCTGCTGGAGCTGGTAGACGTGGAACTGGCGCTGCAGCTCCTCTGAGGTGCGCAGGCTCTGCAGCATCAGCTGGGGGAGGCGGTTGGGGAAGCAGAGGCCAATCTGCTCCAGCACAGCCCCCTCCAGCCAGCTCGAGCCCAAGCTCAGGACACGGTCAGCCATGTAATGCCTGTAGCACACACAGTTGGGCCAGGTCTCAGTGGGGCCAGCTTGGCCCAGGCCCAGCCTTCCCCTCAAGAAGTAAGTCTCTGTATTACAGCTCACCTAAGCCACAGGACCCACCTTATCTCTGCCTTAATTTCCCCACTCCTCCTCCTTCATCTCTCCTTAACTCAAATCTTCCCTTCCTCTGGTCTCTAAGTCTCCTGTTCCCAACCTCTCCAGAATGTGACTTACCGATAGAAATGCTCAAAAGTAGTGGCCAGCTCTAGGCCAGAAAGGACCATGATGGGTTCCAGGCACCGCTGAAGCTGCCCCAACATTTCCACTCCAGAGGCTCCACCAAGCAAACCACCCTGGATTTGTTGGTCAATGTGCCTAGCAAACTGCTCAGTCATCTGGGGACCACAGAAAGAACATCAGACAAGCCATGGACAAGGAATCGGTGTGGGAAAGTGGGATGAAGGAAGCACAAGGGCAAAGGAGAAGGAGGGGAGAGGGCATGCCCATGCCTGGCCCTTGGTGTGACTCACATGGGCAGCGGTGAGGAAGGATTGCTGCAGCAGGGCTCCAGAGAAGCCACTACGCAGAGCCAGAGTAAAGGCTGCTCGAGGCCCAAACAGCTCCCAGCCTGCTCTCTGCAAGCGCTCATAGAGATTACAGTAACGAGGCACAAAGTCAGAGGCCCTCCAGGCTGCAGCCAGGAATCTGCTGACCTAAAGTGACAGAGTAAGAAGCGACATAAGGGGCTGGAGAGATGGCTCAGTGGTTAAGAGCATTGCCTGCTCTTCCAAAGGTCCTGAGTTCAATTCCCGGCAACCACATGGTGGCCCACAACCATCTGGAATGAGGTCTGGTGCCCTCTTCTGGCCTGCAGACATACACACAGACAGAATATTGTATACATAATAAATAGATAAATATTTAAGAAGTGACATAAAGGAAAGACCACTTGTGCTCCATCCTGCGGACTTGAATCTGCCTACCTGTTCCTGCACCACACTCTGCCAGCACTGGGTGATGTTCCTAAGGCTGCTGCTGGAAAGGACTGTGGATGGCACGGGGCTTCCATCCTGGCTCTTACTGTTCTTGCTGACTGTGGAGACAGGGGGCAAGAGTGAGCTTCACTCCAGCCTGTGTGGGCCTGGGGTCTTGGGTGTTTGTCTCCTGGAAAGGTCACCACGTTTCAGAGACCTAGAGAAGCTGCAGAGGACAGAGCTAGGTAGCCCCACAGTACAGACCCAGCTCAGCAGGCTGCAGTGACTCACGGGACTGTGTGGATGGCTCAGAAGGCCCAGGAGGGGGTTCCACATGCACCAACAAGTGGCACAGGTGCCGAACTCGTGAAGCAAAGGACGCTGCTTGACTCTGGGAGCTCCGCACTTTCTCCCTCTGCTCGAAGTATCGGTCCAGCAGCCATCCCAGGGAACTTATACCCTCAGCATCTGAAAGAAGTCAAGTCAAGAATGGGTTCTGTGGGAAGAGGGGGACAGGAGTTGAGGCACAGGTTCAATTATACAAAAAGAAAGCAGAGCTCTAGTCCTTCCCCACCACAGTCGGCTTCTGTTGGAGCCTGGGAGCAGGGTAGCAGGGTGAGGATGGTGTGGGGGTGAAGATTCAAGTCACTCTCAGGAAGCAGTCCCTCGAGTGGGAGGGAAGAGAGGAACACCAAGGTGACAGGCCTTGAAGGACAAATACAGGAATTAAGAGGACCAAAATATCAACACAGATGACCTGAGACTTGTGAGGGGCTGGTGTGGGGACCAGGGACGGGGCGGGGTGGTTACCGGGAGAGGTGATGTTCTGCACCAGCGGGCTGACCAGGGCCTCCCAGCAGGTCTTGCCCAGTGCGTGGGCGGCCTCGTCATCAGGGAGGAAGCGATCAGCAAAATTCTGCTCATGGCGCAAAACTCTGTTAAGTCTGGAAACAGAAAGTATATGGCAGATTAATGGCAGGCTCCCTACCTGCCAAAAGGCAATTTCACTGTGGCCTCTGCACAAGTGCTGATCTACTCCCAAGCCGGCTACTGGGGTCCTCCTGCAATCTGCCAGCACACTTCACCTCATGGGCAGCTGCAGCTTCACTGCTCAGACTCCTGCTTCCTACAGTGTCAGTCCCTAATCGTCTTCCCTCCTGTGCTGCACCCACCTGGGACAGAGCTGAAGGAGGCGCCGGCGGTCCTCTGCTATGTCCTGGCTCCATGCTTGTGCCCGAATTGTGTAGAAGAGACAAGTACGTCGACATAGTTGCTCCCGGAACAATGGCCAGAAAGTGGGCTTGGGGCCCAGCACCTCCACACCCCGAACCCGAGTGTCGATGCCACCCTGCAGTATACACAGACTTCTCACTTGAGCTACTCCGTACTCCAAAGACATGTTCCACACCCTGAATCCCCAAGATTTCTAGGCCATCTCCAAGCTGGCCACGGAGGAGCCCTAGCTAATGTCCTGCTGAAGCTGTTGGAGAACCCACTAAGGAGAGTCTGCACTTCTTCCTGGGCCCACCTGCTGGCAGCGCTTTATGCGGATCTGGATGATGGGCCAGAAGCGGTTCAGGTTCTCCAGGAGGGTTACCCGGCTGGCGGAGGGAATCACATTTACCTGACAGGGTAGGAGAGAGGAGGCAGAGCTCACTAAGCAGTGAGGCAGGGCTGGACACAGGTCTCAGCAGTTACAAAACCAGAGGACCAGAGACTGACCCCCCAGCACCCATGCTGGTGTCATACAACTTCCTGAACCTTGCTCTAGGGATCTGATGCCCTCTTCGGCATTTACGAGTGCTTGCACTCACACACACACAGATACATGCTTAGACACAGAATAAAAAGGAAGCAGAACAGAAACAAGTAGAGCTGGAAGTAACCCTGACAGCAATCCAGACCAGCACAGCCCGTGTTCTCACTTGTGCACTTCAAGTGGTAAGGCCTTCCCAGAAGGGACCAAGAGAGCCATTCCCCAGAGACTGGGTCTTCCCCACCCAAAAAATGAGGGATGAAAACTGAAAAATGGAGGGACGGGGGGCACACAGTAAGGGGCTGTACAAGGGTCCCCACCGTGTTAAGTTCGGTGTTGATGCAGCTGACACTGTCACCCCCAAACACCACCACCCTGGCTGGCATGTAACTTGAGTCCTCACTGGCCACAAGCAGAGTCAGCTGCCTGAGGGAAGAGAAAGGAGTCAGTGAAAACTAGGGCCACTTCATCCTCCACTTCCTCCTCTAGCTCCTGACATGCCTGCCTTCCCCAGACCCTCAGCTTTCCCCTTTATATCCCTTCAAAGTGGTTTTACTTAAATCCCTAGATTCAATGAAAAATTAATGCCATGCTGTGCACGTAACAGACATTCCCATTCCCATGTCATAACTAGCAGGTTCCTCAAGGCCAACATGACCACATGGGACAATCATCTGTCCACAGAAGCCCACCCCTTTCTATTTGAAACAGGCTACCTATCTGGCCACAGGTCCCCTCACCAACCAATGGCAAGTCTTGAACACACTACAGTCTCTCTTCTTAACACTGAACATTCTCGCCGGGCGGTGGTGGCGCATGCCTTTAATCCCAGCACTCGGGAGGCAGAGGCAGGCGGATCTCTGTGAGTTCGAGGCTAGCCTGGTCTACAAAGGGAGTTTCAGGACAGGCTCCAAAGCTACAGAGAAACCCTGTCTTGAAAAACCAAAAAAACAAACAAACAAACAAAAAACAAACCACCGAACATTCTCTACTAGATCACATGCACTTTCCAAAACCTTTTTTTTTGGTTTTTGTTTTTTTTGTTTTTGTTTTTTTTGTTTTTGGCCTCCAACCCAAATTTTCATGATAGCCTGAGTATTGGCTGAAAAACAAGCTAGTTTCTTTCCTTCTTACAAACCGTGGAGGACTCCCTGCTGTAGAATGTGGAGCATCTGTTTAATGGTGCAAAGATATGGTGCTTTTTTTGTTTGTTTGTTTTTTGAGACAGGATTTCTTTGTAACAGCCCTAGCTGTGCTGAAAGTAGCTCTTGTAGACCAGGCTCATCTCCAACTCACAGAGATCAGCCTGTGTCTCTCCCAAGTGCTGGGATTAAAGGTGTGCCTTACTGTTACATTTAACTCTGTGAAGTTGTGTTACTCTGTCTGTCTAAAACACCTGATGATCTAATAAAGAGCTGAATGCCAATAGCTGAGCAGGAGAAAGGATAGGCGGGGCTGGCCGGCAGAGAGAAGAGAGAGAGTAGAGAAGAGGAGGACACCAGGGGCCAGCCACCCAGCCACACGACCAGCAATGGAGTAAGGAAAGAAAGGTATATAGATTAAAGGAAGATAAAAGCCCAGGGGCAAAAGGTAAACAGGTTAATTTAAGAAAAGCTAGCTAGGGGCTGGAGAGATGGCTCAGCGGTTAAGAGCATTGCCTGCTCTTCCAAAGGTCCTGAGTTCAATTTCTGGCAACCACATGGTGGCTCACAACCATCTGTAGTGAGGTCTGGTGCCCTCTTCTGGCCTGCAGACATACACACAGACAGAATATTGTATACATAATAATAAATAAATAAATATTAAAAAAAAAAGAAAGAAAAGCTAGCTAGAAATAAGACAAGTTAAGGATGGGCATTCAAAACAAAGAATAAGTCTCCCTGTATTTATTTGGGTTCGGAGTAGCGAGTCCCCAAAGAACAAAGAGGAAAAAAAATCAACTACAACTCTCCAAGTTTCAGAACAAAGTTCAAAGTTCCTAGTTCACAAACTCTACAGTCTGCATCTGCCTGGTTTCACCCTGCCACTGGGATGCACCCCTCATTTCACCTAACAGCATTTTAAAAAATGCACCCAACACAGCATCCTGATTCTCCCTTTGCATGCTGCCTCTCTGCCTGGAATATCACTGAGTTCTCATTATCTAGATAATTTCAATTTCAAATTTCAGCTCAGTCAACACATTGCTGAGGGAACCTTCTCTGATCCTCATTGGTCCCAGGATCCTTTCTCCTGGCCATCTCTCTCTCTCTGACAGGCTCTTCCTCTTCACGCTGACCTTAATGGCTTTGCCTGGGTTCAAGAGATCCTCCTACCCCAGCTTCCCAAGGAGTGGGACAGCCATGTCACTGTGCCTGGACCATGGTACTTTCTTTCTCTTTATGCAATTTCTCTGCTTCTTTTTTTAAAAATATCTATCTATCTATTTATTTATTATGTATACAATATTCTGTCTGTATGCCTGAAGGCCAGAAGAGGGCGCCAGACCTCTTTACAGATGGTTGTGAGCCACCATGTGGTTGTTGGGAATTGAACTCAGGACCTTTGGAAGAGCAGGCAGTGCTCTTAACCACTGAGCCATCTCTCCAGCCCTCTGCTTCTTTTAGTCCCCCCTTGAGACAGGGTTTCAATATGTAGCCCAGGCTTGAACTCTTGATCCTCCTGCCTCAGCCTCCTGAGTGATGAGATTATAGGCATGCACCATCAAGCCTGATTCTCTTGATTGGCTCGCTAGCCTGGCTCCCCAACTAGACTACAATTTCCTTGTATCTGATTGTCCTTGTACCCCCAGAGCCTTGTACAGCGATTGGCTCTCTTGACATTGAACAAACACTCATGGGAAAAACAGGTAAGTGAATTGGTGACGTCTGTATGTGTCAGAATACCAGCACCTGGGTTCAGACAGGGGGATGTCTACACAGCACAGCAGACAGCCCAGTGTGCCAATCATGCTTTCACTGCACAGAATGAGTTTGAGAATGTCCCCAAGAACAGGGTTCCTCATGGAGTTATGGGACAATGCTTCTGGGGAGACACACTGGTGCACTTAACACACACATACAAATGGGTTCACACCTAATAAGAACACCGCGGTGCATGTGCAAGGTGATGGAGTGGGAGCCGCTGCTGCCGTTGGACTCCCAGTAGGTCTTGGGGTTGCGGTCTGTCAGCCTGCTGGCCCGGTGTGGGTTGGAGGACACCTCCACCTTCTCCCAGCACTTGGCTTCCTTCACTTCCACACTGGAGCCTGGAGAAAGTGGGAAGGGGTGGGGAGACCACAGCGTGGGCAGAGATAAGGAAAAGGCCTGGAGAGTGGGAAGGGAGAGACGATGCTGGGTGGGAACCCGGGGGAAAGTGGAGGAGGGCACCTACCCTGGCAGAGATGCCTGAGGAACACATCAAAGAAGGGGATGTTGATGGGTTGGTAGGTTCGTCTATGGTCTTCAATCTGGCCCAGCACCATCTGCAGCCAGAACATGGAGCAGGGAGGGAATACAGAGGAGAAATCAGAAACACACAGAGACAAGGGGGCCAAGAGCCAACAGAGCCTTCAACCCCTTTTTTGCCAAATTCGAATAGGACCATGTTGGGAAAAGTTAGGGAGCATGTGCCCAGATTTGCTGCCACTTCTGCCACATAAGGATTCCACAGAGACCCATGAAGAGCAAGAGCCCAGCCCTCGCTTCCGGTTTTGTAGGGCCCTGGTCTCCCTTATTCCTGTGGTGCATTTGTGGGGACAGTTTATGATCAACTAGCTAAAGCTTCCTGTGTGTTTCTGTGCTAGCCCTGCCCTGGCTGGTGGTTAGCTGTAGGGCATTCACTCCTTTGTTAATATGGTAATTTCCCACCT